>NC_133324.1:318861449-319161449 GCF_042186555.1 Aquarana catesbeiana | reverse complement strand
ACGGAGAGGTACTAAACCTGAGTTCTCATAAGGAGATGGTTAAATGATAACTACATCCTGGCAAAGGAAACGCAGGAATGAGGGTATACCAAAACCCAGCTTGGTGAACAAAAACCGAATAATCAAAAGAAAGGGGGTGCTTGCAACTGCACACCCAGAGATTTTTACTTTCACTAGTGTGATAGACTTTATTATAACACTTCCTTACCATTTACCAATCGTATGATTCTTAGAATCAAATGAGCTACTCCTGAGGAAAGTAGCACTGGCCCCCTGTAGGGCAAGGGGGTAGAAATTGGAGTGCAACAACTAGAAGCTTCATTTGCTAGAGGCTAGGAGGAAAAAAGGAATCAAAGGGGATTCCCTCAGAAGACTGCAGCTTGGCTACAGAAGGGGAACCTATTTTTTTTGGTTATCAAGTCCCATGAAGGATGCCTTACCCTATGCCCCAAAGGAGAAAAGTATATTAGTGTCCCAGCAAGTCTTGTCTTCTGATCGTCAAGGAGAATACAGGCACCCCCCCCCCCCTGTAAAATATACTACCTTACAAGCAAGAAAATGGGTGCACTCAAGCGCTGAACTCCTGGGATAGACATGTGGTCATAAATGACACAGCACCATGCAGTATAGAGAGCAGGTCATCCGAACTGTCACAGGGAGGGTTCCCAGACCTTTCCGAAGGTGATGGTCCTGCAGAACCCAGGGAATATCCAAAGAAGGCCAGGTCAAACATTGACTTATGTAAGGAAATCTCCTCTGTGAGGGTACAATCTGTTTTAGAAAACCAGACTAAGTACTAGATGGCAGGATATGCCCATCAAGAGTGGTCCTCTGAGGGAAAGGAGATGGAACTGACATTCATATAGCACCTGAAGGTTCTTGGTCTAAAGAGACCAACTTGTTTTGTCCAAAGATCAAACTCTTAATATAAGTGTGCAAATAAAACTGAGAGGGGCTACTACTAGAGGACTAATACTCTATTGAGTATTATAGAAAAGTAATACTCTAGTCTAGAGTACTACTACTAGGGACTAATACTAGAGGGACATCCCTCAGCAATCACAACATCCCTGATGGGGGTAACCGGTAAAATTCTGTTACACATTGGGAAGGCATCAAGTGACCACAGAGTGGGCTCCCCAGCGAAGATTTGAGTTGAACATCCCCGCTCAAAACTGATCTAAGAATACCACCAGCATCAGATACCTGGTGATCCATATTTAGACAAGACTTGCAAGAGATTCCGCACTGAATTACCAGGAAATGACCCTCCTTTTAATGAGGATTTCCTGAGCATTCCACAATGGGGATGCCAGGTATGAGCACTAGGATGGACATAAGGATCTGGAAAAGAAGCAGTAGAAACTGATCCGTGTGATGTTTTTAGGTTCATAGTTCCCTCAGGAGAAGGAAAGGGGTATCAAGCAGCACAAGGGCAATAAGGGTCGTCGGGGGGGGGGAGTATACTTTAGTGGGCATAGCTGTTCATCCAAGTGGTATACCACCCCAAAGACTAGATCCTAGAACGATAGGAATCAGAGGTCTCTGCATGTGGAGAGCACAGACAAAGCTAGGAATGTACACAAAGGTGTAGCAAAACTGGAAGGGTGAAGAGGGCATCAGAAGTAGATACTCTATTTAGGGATGTAGGCTGAAGGCCACAACTGTGGACTTGGGCACCCAAATGCTGGGGAGGTGAAATACTTGCGTACACAGAACAAACAGCCCCTCAATTGTAAAAGTGTGCCTTCATGCAGAAGGTTAGTAGAGGACCTCTGGATTTGAGCTCTACAGTTTAAGTGGGAGGAAGGCTCTGACTGTCTGTGTTACTATCGCAGTAGTGGGTGAGAGAAAGTTTAGCTCCTTCCACCAACATGCTGTGCTTAAGAAGGAGCACACTAACCGCTGGAGGCTTTGCTAATGATGGTGTCATAAGGTGGGTGTAGTTGATTACCCATGAAGGATAACCAAGTCAGGCACTCCTTGGATGTATTATTGGTGTCCCAGGCACGTAGTGAAAGTGTGCTATGCATGTAAACAGACATCAACACCATGCAAGAAACAAGCTTATATACTTGCAACAGGCTGTCACGGTTGAAGCGCAAAGCTCCAGATATTTATTCCAAGCTTTTAATCAAGAGACTGCCTATGTTAGCAATAGTAGGGACCTCTTGAAGGGAATTAAACCAAAAATGACAGTTTCACAAATCAAGGTCACTGTCAACACGGCAGAAAGTAAATTCAGTTTGTGCAAACTGGGAACCGGGAAGTAGGGAATCTAACTACCTGTCAGTAAAGTCCTGAAAGGGGAGCATGCTTTCAAATTGTTTGGTAGTACACCTTGTTAAGGAAGGTTACTAACGCATCTATGGTGGGTATAGACTACTTGCTAATAGATTCCCTCTCAAAAGGGAAAAGTAGCACCATATTTCCTGAGGGGCCCTACAGAGTGTTCCCAGTCTCCAAAGATGAAAGACTAAGTGGGTGTAATGGTAAGGTTTGCAACTGAGGGAGCTCTAAAAGACCTTTGGTCTAAAACAGCAGGCTTATCTAAATGCAGGATATCATACACATCAGTCAGGTTAGAAATTACCCCTTGCAAATTTGGGTCATCTGCAGTTAACACAAAAACAGTCTCTTATGGATTAGACTGAGGAATCTGAATCGAAGATGGTACCGAGGACTCTGGATTGCTTTAAATCGAAAGCCCAGAGAGGAGTAATGCCCCATGGTCGGATTTTCCGACGGAAAATGTGTGATAGGACCTTGTTGTCGGAAATTCCGACCGTGTGTAGGCTCCATCACACATTTTCCATCGGATTTTCCGACACACAAAGTTTGAGAGCAGGATATAAAATTTTCCGACAACAAAATCCGTTGTCGGAAATTCCGATCGTGTGTACACAAATCCGATGGACAAAGTGCCACGCATGCTCAGAATAAATAAAGAAATGAAAGCTATTGGCCACTGCCCCGTTTATAGTCCAGACGTACGAGTTTTACGTCACCGCGTTTAGAACGATCGGATTTTCCGACAACTTTGTGTGACTGTGTGTATGCAAGACAAGTTTGAGCCAACATCCGTCGGAAAAAATCCTAGGATTTTGTTGTCGGAATATCCGAACAAAGTCCGACCGTGTGTACGGGGCATTAGACTGCTGGGATGGCGCCAGGGAGCGTCTCTATGAGCAGAAAAGTAAGAGAGAGGTTTGTGAGTATCCAAAACCCAAGCTACCAGTTCTAATGAGGGTAGCAGGTGGCTGGAGGTCAATGCAGGCATGCATGAGATCAGAGATTGGATGATACATGTGGTGCAGCAGCTGGATAATGTATCCTTTAAAACTGAAATGGTGAGAAAGGAGCGCCCATGCAACACTCCACCTAGTTGGTGACAGGTCAGCCTTTTTCAAACAAACTTTAAGGCCCCTTTCACACGAGGCGGACTCCTTTTCTACGGAGCCCGCCTCGGTCCGCCGGCTCAGCGGGAGATCAGTCTGTTGATCTCCGCTGAGCCGGCGGATGACAGGTCCCTCTCTGCTCACTGAGCGGGGAGGGGCTTGTCAGGCACCGCTGCCACCTATGGAGGGATTGAATGAAAACGGACAGCATGTCCGTTTTTCATCAGATCTCATCTGATCCGCCAGCGACGGACCTGGACGTAGTGCCATCCGTCTGCTTTTAGCGGATCGGACGGGGTCGGATGTCAGCGGACATGTCCCTGCTGACATCCGACGCTCCATAGACTAACATGGAGCGCTCGTTCAGGTCCGCCGTCAAAACTGACAGGCGGACCTGAACGCTCCGATCGTGTGAAAGGGGCCTTAGTTTTCTAGTAGAAATACAGATCCACCAGATATCAAGCTGTATTACAATATTGGTCACCTTTTTTTGTTGTTGTTTTTGTATTTGGTTATATTCTCCTGGTATTCTTTAAATAATAAAATTATATTGAAACAATGTTGGTTACCTTCAACAGCACACAGGGGTTTATTTACTAAAGCTGGAGAGTGCAAAATCAGGCTCACTTCTGCAGAGAAACCAATTTGCTTCTAACCTCAGCTTGTTCAATGAAACATTGTTAATAAAACCTGGAAGCTGATTGTTTTCTATGCAGAAGTGTGCCTAATTTTGCACTCTCCAGCTTTAGTAAATGCACCCCATAATCCACATAAAGTAAGTGCGTTCAACGGGTACAAAAGAACAATTAGCCCTTCAAACAAAGGGATGGTTACCCAGCCAAAGTGTAAATTAAAGAGCATTGTCCAGCCTTGTGAGAAATAAAGGGTTCTCCTTAGGCAAAATCCGACATGCAGCTTGTACCCAAGTATGGATCGACTTGGGTACAATCAGCCTGCTCATAGATAGATAGAATCCAGCAGGGACCAGCCAAGGTTTGATTCATCTGTGGCTGGCTTTGCCCTCAATTCTTAGTGCGAAAAATGGTAGTTGCGGGAAATTGAAAACAGTACCAACTGTGAGGTAGCCCCCAGAGCTTTAGCCCAACAGGCCTTACTGTCTGCATGAGTCTTCAGACATAGGGTCATACCATGACTTTGCACCCATAAAGCATTTTGTGGCTAACTAACACCATAGACAAATGTCTGGAAAGAGCCCCAATGCAGAGCAGAAGGTCACATTCCAAGCTAACCCAGCAATCCTCTAGTCCAGCGTGGTCTGGGTACAGCCTTTAAAGCTGTTGGTGAGGATACACTAATCATAGGCTGTATAAATGATCTCAAGCAGTGGAGTAGAAATCTTGAATGAAGTTGCCAAAGAAAAAATTATATTTGCAGTATAATGCCCTGTACACACGGTCGGACTTTCCTAAGGAAAATCTGTGATCGGAGCTTGTTGTCAGAATTTCCGACAGTGTGTAGGCTCCATCTGACTTTTTCCATCGGAATTTCCGACACAAAGTTTGAGAGCTGGATGTAAAATTTTCCGACAACAAAATGTGTTTGCGTAAATTCCGTTTGTGTGTAGACAATTCCAACGCACAAAGTGCCACACATGCTCAGAAACAAGCAGAAGAGCAGCACTAACTATTGAACTTCATCTTTCTCGGCTCGTCGTACGTGTTGTACGTCACCGCATTCTTGACATTAGGAATTTCTGACCAACTTTGTGTGACCGTGTGTTTGCAAGACAAGTTTGAGCCAACATCCGTCGAAAAAAAATCTGATGGATTTTGTTGTCGGAATGTGCAACCGTGTGTACAAGGCATAAGGGTCTTGAATGAAGTCATCAAAGAAATAAAAAATCCTGAAAGTAAAAAAGCTAGCATAATAAATAAATATATGTGTGTATGTATATATGTGTGTATATATATATATATATATATGTATGTATGTGTGTGTATGTATATATGTGTGTATATATATATATATGTATGTATGTGTGTGTGTGTATATATATATATATATATATATATATATATACAGTATATATACACAGGACTTTTTTTTTCAGCGCGGAACGCAGTTCCTGCACCTCCAGCCATTGACTGTATGTAATGGCATGAAAAGCTGGGGTGTGCTGCTTGCTCTTTTGATTGGGGGATCTATTCTAGTTGGAGGGGGTCTATTTTTTCTGAGGAGGTCTAATGTTGCTGGTGGGGGACCTATTGTTGCTGAGGGTGGGTCTTATGTTGCTGGGGCGGTCAGATGTTGCTGGGAGAGATCTACTGTTGAGGGATCGATCTATTGTTGGCTGACGGAGAGTCTGTTGATGCTGGCTGCGGGGAGATCTGTTGTTGCTGTTGATAGTCTATTGTTAGTAGAGGGGAAATTTTGTTGTGTATGGTCCATTGTTGGGAGGGGGATCCATTGTTGCTGGCATGGGGCCCTATTGTTACTGACTGCAGGGGATCCATTTTACTGCTTTTCTTGCTATCATTACCAAATTACTAAGCACCACAAAATTATATGTGGTTCTGTATTCTTTAAAAGGGGTGGTACTGGGAGGTGGGTAGGGGGTGGAACCTAGGAATAGGGCTCGGGGGTGGGTAGAGGTGGAGACAAGGGATGACTCGGAAAGGGGGAGTTCCTGCACCTATTCTCTGAGGAAAAAAAATAAAATATATATATAATATATATGCTATAAGAAATCATTTCAGAATTTATTCCAACCTTTTTAATGTGACCTATAAACTGTTCAACTCAGTTGAACAACAAACTGAAATAAAAGTAAAAATAAAAAAAATAAAATATGGTTGCATAAGTGTGCACACCCTTAAACTAATACTTTGTTCATGTTCAGTTTTGTGCCAATATTGACTGGTATTTGGAATTGTTCATAATTCCATCTACCTTATCTAAGGCCCCTGTTCCAGCTGAAGAAAAACAGCCCAAAGCATGATGCTGCCACCACATGCTTCACTGTGGGTATGGTCAGGGACGATCCTGGGTGGGGTGCAGTGCACCTGGGCGCCACAGAGGTGGGGGCGCTGTAGCGCCAGAGTGCTCCCCTCCCTCCTCCTCTCCTTGTCCGTAGGCAGCTCTCTCCGCCGGTCACCGCCGCTGTGTTTCTTGCCGAAGCCCATCCCTCCTGTCAGAGGAGGAGAGCGGAAACAGCTGGAGATCGGAGCGGCTCTGTGTCTGTGTGCAGAGAGACCAGCCGTGCAGTGACGTCACTGGGGGGGGGGGGGGAGCGGTCCATGCCCTACGTGTTCCAGTTCTCCTCCTCCTGTGTAACTCCCGCCTGCTGCCCAAGCCGACTATCATGCTCTGTTCGCCAGCCGGGCAGGGCGGCTGCACACTGTCCTCTCCTCTCCAGTTGCTGCCCGGGTGTTTTTTAATTAGCTTAATGGAGGGGTGGGGGTGGTTTGTCGGGGGTCTATACTAATGGAGGGGGGGTTTGTCCTGGGGGGTCTATATTAATGGAGGGGGGTTTGTCCAGGGGGGGTCTATACTAATGAAGGGGGGGTTTGTTCTGGGGGGTCTGTACTAATGGAGGGGGGGTTTGTCCTTCGGGGTCTATACTAATGTAGGGGGGGTTTGTCCTGGGGGGGTCTATACTAATGTAGGGGGGTGGTTTGTCTGGGGGGGTCTGTACTAATGGAGGGAGGTGGTTTGTTCTGGGGGGTCTGTATTAATGGAGGGGGGTGGTTTGTCCTCGGGAGGTCTGTACTAATGGAGGGGGTGATTTGTCTGGGGGGGGTCTGCACTAATGGAGGGGGGTGGTTTGTTCTGGGGGGTCTGTACTAATGGAGGGGGGTTTGTCCTGGGGGGAGTCTGTACTAATGTAGGGGGGGTGGTTTGTCCGGGGGAGTCTGTACTAATGGAGGGAGGTGGTTTGTTCTGGGGGGTCTGTCCTAATGGAGGGGGGGTGGTTTGTCCTGGGGGGTCTGTACTGGAGAGGGTGGTTTGTTCTGGGGGGTCTGTACTAATGGAGGGGGGATAGTTTGTCCTGGGGTGGTCTATACTTATGGGGGGTCTGTACTGAGGGAGGGGTTTATACTTAGTGGTGGGTCTGCACTGACGGAGGGGGGTCTATACTTAGTGGAGGGGGGTCTGTACTGAGGGGCAACTATAGTTGGTGGAGGGGGGGTGATACCAGGGAAGTACACCCAGGACTCCAGAGGGAGAGGACAGTGAAGAGAGAACACCATCAGAGAGAGAACCCTGCTGCCCTACGCCACCAGAGGGAGTGCAACACAGCCTGGCGCCATCCCTGGCAGAGAAAGGAATGGAGTCATTGCCAGAATACAGATCTGGGCTCTACCCAGTGGAGTCGCCACGGGCAATTCAGAGTAAGCTGACTCCTGATCAGAGGAACCGTTGCTGTATCGCTGGGTCAGGTGAGAGGGCCGATCGGCCATTATCTACTAACGTCCATAGGAACTGCAGTCTCTGACCATCTCTTGTATCATGTCTGCAGTCTCTGACCATCTCTTGTATCATGTCTGCAGTCTCTGATCATCTCTTGTATTATGTCTGCCGTCTCTGACCATCTCATGTATTATGTCTGCTGTCTCTGACCATCTCCTGTAGTATGTCCGCATTCTCTGACCATCTCCTGTAATATGTCCGCATTCTCTGACCATCTCTTGTAACATGTCTGCAGTCTCTGACCATCTCTTCTAACATGTCTGCAGTCTCCACTATCTCCTGTAGTATGTCTGAAATCTCTGACCATCTCCTGTAGTATGTCTGCAGTCTCTGACCATCTCCTGTACTATGTCTGCAGTCTCTGACCATCTCCTATATTATGTCTGCAGTCTCTGACCATTTCTTGTATCATGTCTGCCGTCTCTGACCATCTCCTGTAGTATGTCTGCCGTCTCTGACCATCTCCTGTAGTATGTCTGCAGTCTCTGACCATCTCCTGTAATATGTCTGCATTCTCTGACCATCTCTTGTAACATGTCTGCAGTCTCTGACCATCTCTTGTAACATGTCTGCAGTCTCTGACCATCTCTTGTAACATGTCTGCAGTCTCTGACCATCTCTTGTAACATGTCTGCAGTCTCTGACCATCTCCTGTATTATGTCTGCAGTCTCTGACCATCTCCTGTATTATGTCTGCAGTCTCTGACCATCTCCTGTACTATGTCTGCAGTCTCTGACCATCTCCTGTACTATGTCTGCAGTCTCTGATCATCTCCTGTACTATGATTGCAGTCTCTGACCATCTCCTGTACTATGTCTGGGGGCTCTTTCTAACAGAAGCCCTCTCTGTGTGCATCAGAGAGACTCCCCTCCAGGTCTCATTAGCGTACCCTCTTCCTGTATTTTCTTTTTTGTTAAAAGATCATGGGAGGATCCCAGGGTAATGAAGACTTCTTAGGGGAGCATCTCTGTGTTTGAGTCATTGCCATAGTAACATTTGTAAAGGGGAGGAGTTGGTAAGATGACCACGCCCACTTAGGGGCGCCAGAAATATTTCTGCACCCAGGCGTCTGTGACCCTAGGATCGGCCCTGGGTATGGTGTTCTTTTGGTGATGTGCAGAGTTGTTTTTGTGCCAAACATATCTTTTGGAAATATGGCCAAAAAGTTCAACCTTGGTTTCATCAGACCATAACACATTTTCCCACATACTTTTGGGAGACTTCAGATGTGTTTTTGCAAAATTTAGCCGGGCTTGGATGTTTTTCTTCGTAAGAAAAAGCTTCCGACTTGCCACTCTACCCCATAGTCCAGACATATGAAGAATATGAGAGATTGTTGTCACCTGTACCACACAGCCAGTACTTGCCAGATATTCCTGCAGCTCCTTTAATGTTTCTGTAGGCCTCTTGGCAGCCTCCCTGACCAGTTTTCTTCTTGTCTTTTCATCAATTTTGAAGGAACGTCCAGTTCTTGGTAATGTCACTGCTGTGCCATATTTTCTCCACTTGATGATGACTGTCTTTACTGTGTTCCATGGTATATGTAATGCCTTGAGAATTCTTTTGTACCCTTCTTCTGACTGATATCTTTATACAAAGAGTTCCCTCTGATGCTTTGGAAGTGCTCTGCGGACCATGGCTTTTGCTATAGGATGCAACTTAGAAAATGTCAGGGAAGACCTACTAAAATAGCTGAACTTTATTTGGAGTTAATCAGAGGCACTTTAAATGATGGCAGGTATGTACTGACTCCTATTTAACATGAGCTTGAATGTAATTGCTTAATTCTGAACACAGCTACATCCCCACTTATAAGGGGGTGTGCACACTTATGCAACCACATTATTTTAGTTTTTTTATTTTTACTTACCCCCCTCCCCCCCCACTAAAAGATTTCAGTTTCTATTTCAATTGATTTGTACAGTTTACAGCTCACATTGAGGCTGGGTTCACACTAACGCGAATTGAATGCAGGTTTCCCTGCATCCAATGCGCATAACAGGAGACTCACACAGCTCCAGGGTGGCCACTGAGCAGATTGCACAAGGGTCCTGTGCATCTTTGGCTCAGTTTCAGGTCCAAATTCAGGCAAACATTAGGGCCTGAAACAGAGAACAGGGATGCACCGGACCCCTGCGAGCCGCGGCCGTAGACAGTGTGAACCCAGCCTAAAGGTGGAAAAAGTTCTGAAATTATTTATGTTTGTCTCATTTTTAACATCACAGAAACCTGACATTTTAACGGGTGTGTAGACTTTTTAATACCACTGTGTGTATATATATATATATATATATATATATATATATATAATGTGTGTGTGTGTGTGTCAGTGGGGACGGAAAGTATTCAGACCCCCTTACATTTTTCACTCTTTCTTATATTGCAGCCGATTGCTAAAATCATTTAAGTTCATTTTTTTTCCTCATTAATGTACACACAGCACCCCATATTGACAGAAAAACACAGAATTGTTGACATTTTTGCAGATTTATTTAAAAAGAAAAACTGAAATATCACATGGTCCTAAGTATTCAGACCCTTTGCTCAGTATTTTTAGTAGAAGCACCCTTTTGATCTAATACAGCCATGAGTCTTTTTGGTAAAGATGCAACAAGTTTTTCACACCTGGATTTGGGGATCCTCTGCCATTCCTCCTTGCAGATCCTCTTCAGTTCTGTCAGGTTGGATGGTAAACGTTGGTGGACAGCCATTTTTAGGTCTCTCCAGAGATGCTCAATTGGGTTTAAGTCAGGGCTCTGGCTGGGCCATTCAAGAACAGTCACAGAGTTGTGAAGCCACTCCTTCGTTATTTTAGCTGTGTGCTTAGGGTCATTGTCTTGTTGGAAGGTAAACCTTCAGCCCAGTCCTGAGCACTCTGGAGAAGGTTTTCGTCCAGGATATCCCTGCACTTGGCCACATTCATCTTTTCCTTGATTGCAACCAGTCGTCCTGTCCCTGCAGCTGAAAAACACCCCCACAGCATGATGCTGCCACCACCATGCTTCACTGTTGGGATTGTATTGGACAGGTGATGAGCAGTGCCTGGTTTTCTCCACACATTCATCAGACCAGAGAATGTTATTTCTCACCATCTTGGAGTCCTTCAGGTGTTTTTTTAGCAAACTCCATGCAGGCTTTCATGTGTCTTGCGCTGAGGAGAGGCTTCCGTTGGGCCACTCTGCCATAAAGCCCCGACTGGTGGAGGGTTACAGTGATGGTTGACTTTCTACAACTTTCTCCCATCTCCCGACTGCATCTCTGGAGGTCAGCCACAGTGATCTTTGGGTTCTTCTTTACCTCTCTCACCAAGGCTCTTCTCCCCCGATAGCTCAGTCTGGCCGGACGGCCAGCTCTAGGAAGGGTTCTGGTCGTCCCAAACGTCTTCCATTTAAGGATTATGGAGGCCACTGTGCTCTTAGGAACCTTAAGTGCAGCAGAAATTTTTTGGTAACCTTGGCCAGATCTGTGCCTTGCCCCAATCTGTCTGAGCTTTTCAGGCAGTTCCTTTGACCTCATGATTCTCATTTGCTCTGACGTGCACTGTGAGCTGTAAGGTCTTATATAGACAGGTGTGTGGCTTTCCTAATCAAGTCCAATCAGTATAATCAAATATAATATCAAATATAATATAGACCCCTTTCACACTGGAGCATTTTGCAGGCGCTATAGCATTAAAAATAGCGCCTGCAAACCGCCCAAAAACAGCTGCTATATTCATTCCATATTCATTCCAGTGTGAAAGCCGAGGGCTTTCACACTGGAGCGGTGCGCTGGCAGGGCGTCAGAAAAAGTCCTGCCAGCAGCTGCTTTGGAGCGGTGAACTCACTGCTCCTCCACCGCTGCTCCCCATTGAAATCAATGGGGCAGCGCTGCAATACCGCTGGCAAAACGCCACTCCAGCGGCGTTTTGCGTGCGGATTTAACCCCTTTTCGGCCACTAGCGGGGGGGTAAAACCGCCCCGCTAGCGGCCAAATAGTGCCACTAAAACGAAGGTAAACGGCGCTAAAAATAGCGCTGCTTTACCGCTGATGCCTGGGCATCGGCAGTGTGAAAGGGGTCTACTGTCAATAGAGATAAGACAAACCACCTAGGACACAAAGGCCCCTTTCACACTGGGGCGGGAGGTGCGTCGGCAGTATAGCGGCCGAGAAAGGGTTAAAAACCACCGCAAAGGGCCTCTGCAGAGGCTCTTTGCCAGCGGTATAGCTGCAGTGCCCCATTGATTTCAATGGGCAGGAGCGGTGGAGGAGCGGTATACACACCACTCCAAAGATGCTGCTAGCAGGACTTTTTTTTTATCATCCTGCTAGCGCACCGCTCCAAGTGTCAAAGCCCTCGGGGCTTTCACACTGGACAGGGACAGCAGTGGCTTTTTCAGGTCGGTTTGCAGGCGCTATTTTTAGCGCTATGGCGCCTGCAAAACGACCCAGTGTGAAAGGGGTCTAACAAAAGACTGAATCATGCATATGGAGAAGCTATACAAGGTTGGCTCAACTGTAATTACATTTTTTTTGTTTGCAAGTCTCCCAATCTCCTGTAAGCAGCTGACTGCATTATATATCCTAAATTCTGTTGTCCCTCAATATAAAAAAAAAAATTACTTTGTTTCCATTTATATGTTTAATTTCTTCCTAAATATATAGTTTAAAATTATTCAAAACTTAATAGCAGAAGAAACACAGTACACATAGTGACCTTGAAATCCAAATTAAAGCGGGAGTCCGGCGACCAATCTTTTTTTTTTTTTTAGGTCATTGAGACACTTTGCTAATCCCAAAATAATACTCACAGTTTGGGTGTAATATTTCCACCTCTGTCTGTTTTCGTACTGAAGAATACCTTAAAAAATGTGATGCTGGCTGTTTCCATCTTGCTTGTGGGCATGTGAAGCCCACAACATTGATTTCCGGGATGCGGTGAATGCTGTTCATTCACAGCTTGTTCACGCGCATGATCACTGTTTCCGCACTGAATCTTGGGAAGCTCCCAGGAGACAGTGCGGCGCCGGGGAAAGGCAATAAACACGCCTACTCCCATGGGAGGAGAGACAGGAAGTGCCACAATAAAGTACAATATAAAGGTAATTACAGCGATAAAAAAATTTTCGTGCGGCATTTGAACGTCTATGCAATTAACTGAAGGGGGTAAGATTAAGTTAAAAATTTGAGTGGAACCCTGCTTTAAGTATTTATGATTGCTGCAATCCTGCAGTATCCTTTATTAGTGCTGGACCAATGGACTCTTGGGGCAATTCTACAATGAAATATACTATTTTTTATGGGAAATTAACATAGTGGCACACTACTCCATACAAACTGAACACACTCATCATTTCTTCTCTCTTTTTGTTATCACCGAATGATTGCAAATGCCCACTGAGCATCTTGTGTTTTGAAATTTTGAGTCCAGCTAAGAGATACTTCCCCATCTCATACAATGCTACAGTCATGATCACTGAGCACCTATATCAATGAAATCTGTAAATTATTATACAGGATTTATATAGCACCAACAGTTTATGCATCACTTTACAACATGAGAGCAGGCAGTACAGTTACAATACAATTCAATATAGGAGGAATCAGAGAGCCCTGCTCATTAGAGCTTACAAAATAATTATTTATTTTATGAGCCACGCACCCCCCCAAATATATTTAAGTGGTATTTGCTAACATGGTGCCCTAGAGGGATTAATTTAGAATATAAACATAGAAGCTGCCATTGTTTACTTGCTTTTGAAGGTGCGAGCTCTGGAACTATAACAATCCTGGATACTAGGTATCCCCCCATCTGATCATCATGTCAATGATTCAAGTAGTACAATCAGGCAGTGGCGGAACTACCAGGGTCACAGCAGTCACACTTGGGGGGGGGGCGCCCATTCTCCACTGTCAGGAGGCCCCTTGGCAAGTGCGAGTAGTTGTGCTTAGCTACTGTCGCCCATCCCTTCATTTCGCCCGCTAGCCACTGAGGAAAGGTTGCTATTGCTGGAGAGGGAAGCCATGTAGGGAGGCAGACGCTGGAAGAGAAACTCAGCTTACCAGCTGACACCAATGGAGTGAAAGGAGAGGAGCTCTCCCCCTCTGCAGGAGACCCCATGACACAGGAGCATCTCTGGAGGCACAGGAATAATGGAGGGGAAGGAATCGACTGACTAAAGTCTCGTACACACGATCAGATTTTCAGCAGGGAATTGTGTGATGACAGGCTGTTTGTCTAAAATCCAAACGTTAGTACGCTCCTCCAGACCATTGTTGTCCAACTTTCCGTCAACAAATGTTGGATGGCAGGCTAGTAAATTTTCGGAGGAGAACGGTCTGTTGTCATATTTTCGTATCGTGTGTACACAAGTCCATCACACAAAAGTCCAAAGTACAAACACGCATGCTTGGAATCAATGCTCACCAAACACGACATTAGCAGAAGGTGCCCAAAGGGTGGCGCTCAAGAGCTGAAATTCCACGTAGTACGTCACTACGTTCATGTTTGTTGGCCGTCAATTGTGTACCGTTTGTATGCAAAACAAGTTCCTGGCACATGGCCTTTGGACAAAAGTCTGACGCTCTGTTGGCCAACAATCGGATCGTGTGTAAGAGGCTTAACTGACAAAGTAAATGACAAATTGTCAGCGCAACTGATCCCAACCTCTGTCTACTGACCCCCCATCACCACAGTTGTAATCCCTATTCCCCCTATCACCTGTACAACAGGTGATGGGAGGGATAGGGATGAGATCTGTGGTGGGGGGGTGGGATCAGTAAGAGACAGAGGTGGGGGTGTATGCCACCGCCACCACTGATCCCACTACTGCCACTGATCAGACCCCCCTTACCACCACCACTGCCACTGATCTAACCCCCCTCACCACCACCACTGATCCCATCCCCCCACCACTACTGCCACTCATCCCATCCCCCCACCACCACTGCTGCCACTCATCCCATCCACCCTACCATCACCACTGCCACTGATCCCACCCCCCCGCCACTGCTGCCACTCATCCCATCCCATTCCCCTATCACTACCACCACCGTTCGCTGCCACTCATCCCAGCTCCAGGAGGCCCATGCCTCACCCCTGTACACCTGGATAAGAGGGACGGCTGGTGGCATATAGAGGAACCAATACCCTCCATTTTCCTCCTGCAGTCACTGAAAGCCTACTTCTCTCCCTCCCGCCGACATTCAGCGACTGCAGGAAGAAAATGGAGGGGATTGGTTCCTCTATATGCCGCCCCTGCCGCTCCTCGTATCCAGGTGTACAGGGGTGACACATGGGCCCCCTGAAACATGGGGCTGGGTCACCCCAGGTGTCAGGGGGGCCCTTCATGGTTTCTTGCACTGGGGCCCTGAAGGTTCTAGTTACACCTCTGCAATCAGGATATGCACATTCAAAAACAAGCTAGGTTTCTTTTAAAGTAAAATCATTTGAAAGGAGCAAATGTCTTAAGCTAAACATCTGAAAACATTGCAAAGCCTGGCTAATAAAAGTCCATTACAACATGGCAGGATTTACTCCACATAGATATGGCAGTGGTGCAGCTTACACAGGGTATTATAACAATCTTCAGATATCTGCAGAAAGATGGCATCATGTCATACACAGGTATATGGTATCATGCCTAAAGGGTTTTGGAAATATGTGATGTGGCAACACCATGCTAATACTGCTATCTTTGATGAGCCATGTACTAACATCAATATGTTTCTGGAGCATACTTCATATGTTTTTGTCCAGCTTAATACGTATTTAACCACTTACAAACATCTTCTATGTTTGCAAAGCCTTTTGGGGCCTTAGCACACAGCTCTTCAAAGACAACTTTGGTGTATCCATATTGTTACATTGTTACTCACAATGTTTTCTGAACCATACTAAAAAACCTAAACTTCTGACATATTGTAAAACTCAGCATAAAGTAGTATTAAACCCTCAGTGTTTTTTTAGTTTAACACATCGAGCACAATAAAAATAATAATTCCCAAGTAAACTATGCGTTACTGCTAAGTTTCCTGAACATTCGGTCTTCACAGGTAAGAATTAACAGTGGATAGGGAGGAGCAGGGAGATTGCCTTGCTCTCCTAGGCTATGGGTTTCTATTGATGCACACCGTGTAGGGAGACACAACTCTAGTCCTTGCATACAAGGGTGGATCCATAATATGCTACAAGAGAAAGGAACCTCCCAGAAACAGGAAACCTGGGGAAGCATTCATTGCACCAGCTTAAACTAAACATAGCCATAAAAGATAAAAAAAAAGCTGCATTTTCAGTCAAATTAATAAATCAGTTGCCCAAAGTGCTTAAAAACTGCGGGTTTTAAGCCACATGGTAGTGATTCCAATCTGCGTTAGCTAATGAAGGAATTGGAAAACTGCTAGTATAATATTTATCACTATTTAAATTATCCTGAAATCTAAGCCCTCGTTCACATCAGCACAATTTGACAGGTCAAATAGCATTTCAAATCGGAGCCTATTGCCGGCAATAGGAGCGTCCCAATCGGTACAACTCCGACTTTGCACTTCCACATCAATTTCCAAAAGTAGTTCCTGGCTATTTCAGGAGCGATTTTATTAGACATCTGTGCATGAACCCGCACAGATGTCTTTCAAGTTACCCCCCGAAGTCGGAACTTAAATGCGGCTTTGAAATCCTGCGAGTTCAGATGAACTCGCAGATTTCAAAGCCTTGCTCAGTGCAAACGAGGGATAAAGGTTTGGTTTTTAAAGTACTCACAGGACATCTGGTCATCCCAATCCACTTATAATTCCACCTCACACTCATACACACCAGGCAGAAATGCTGAGCAAACAAGGACATTGCTAAATAAAATTGTGACTGAGTGTTCACCAAAAATGATGGCTTTATTAAAGGTAGAATAATTATTATGTTTTATGTTTATTTTACATTGTTGGACCAAACTTAGAATAATATTCACAATGTGAAAAGTTACAGTTGGTCCTGAGCAAGATATAGCACTTAGAATCACAGACAAAACATGTAATCATTCCAATCATTCCAAGAGTATCCAAAGAGGTGTGTTTGAAATACTGCATACAGTAAGTACACTTAACTGCTTGATCCCAACCTTTTTTATATAGTAAAAGTACCCACATTTGTGGGTAAAATTTAAAATACTGTCTGTAAATAAGAACACTGCTTTAGAAAAGCCTGTGTTAAAAATATAAATATTTATTTCTTGTTTTCTGTTTCAACTAATATACTAAAAATGAACTATAATAAACGGATAAAATACAGTATACTCAATAACCAGCTATTTTTTTAGTTTGACCTAACTTGCCATCTTAACCAGCTATTCTCTAGTTTGACCTAACATGGCATCTTAAAGGGGAACTTCAGTAATTTTTTCATCTTTCCATCTATTAAATCTTCTGCCTTTGTTGATTTAACTTTGGATAGTAAAACATTTTTTTTCTGCCAGTAAATACCTTATACAGCCCACTTCCTGTTTCTTGTCTGGAAAAAAGCCTAGGCATCATGCACAGCTCTCTCTCACTCTCGTGAGAGTTTGCCAGGAAGGGAGGGGTGATGAGTCATAAGAGGGCCAATGAGAGCTGCAGAGCTAGAGGCGTGTCTGTGTAAATCCAGGAAGTGAACAGGCAGCAGCTACAGCTGCCCACATTTAAAATGGTTGCAGCCAGACTCAGTGGAGGGAGATTTCTGCAGCATATTTGGCAAGTACAGAATCACAGTATATATAAAATAATATGCAAATTGGTTGGAGGGAAGCTTCAGAATGGCAAAGATGTTTTTATTACAAATTATGTGAGCAGACTGCAGTTCCTCTTTAACCAGCTTTTGTATCGTTTCAACCAACTTGGTAGCTCCCTAAATTAATATTATTTAATCCAAAATGTCACTGTGTCAATGTTAAATATCAAAGGGCTTCATTTTTTACCATGTTCCAGAAAACCATAACTGGAATAGTTTTAAATAAAGCTCATATACATAATAAAATAAACATATGATTGTAGATATATTCCACTTGACCTAAAAGGAAACTCCCTTTGTGAAGCATTGCTTATCCGCACATGTTCAGTTACACACAGAAATTTATATGGTATCAACATCAACTATCAACCATCTCACCAAACCAAAGTAGGAATTAGTCTTTTATACAATGGGTGTCTATTGGTAGATACAAACTAGGATGCCCTGGATTGAATATGAACATTCTCTGGTAAAATATTTAATTAAATAAAAAAATGTGTTTTTCTGTAAAAATTTTGACATTATAAAGAGAGGAACTATCAGAATTTTTTTTTTACCAAAATTATTCATGTGCTGTCATAAGTTAACATTGGACACCTGCTTCCTTTTTAATATGTGTTTACAGCTTTTCAGCTTATCCCTTTAAATTAAATAAGGGCAGTTCTTTACAGTGCCTGCTTCTGGAGTACTAGAAGCATGGAACGTGAATGCAAACAACCATAAATAGGTGTAATACTGGGAACATAGTTTGCAACATATCTTCTTTTTAAAGGAAATATACATTTACAGTTGTACATGCTTCTGTATTGGCAATAGGAACTACATTGCATTAGTATATCAGTTTTGTTGCCCACTTTAGAAGAAGAAAGATCTCACCATGTAAAACCAGAACTATCACTGATATTGCCTTCCAATAGTTTGTAAAACATAAGCACCACAGTTTACTTCCCAGTGCCATTTTAGATCATGAAAATTGACTTATCCTGACTTCAAGGATAATTATCTGCTGTTATAAGCCAGATGCACAACAGTTTCCTTGTCTTTATAATAATACTATCACACTGCATTAAACTCCACATGGTTGTGTGTCTGGAGCCTGCTGTGATTCTTGAATTTCACAAGGATTATTGGTTGCTGTTCCACATTCAGCTGGAGTGGGATTCACTTCTTCTTTTCCACTTGCTTCTTCTGGGGGACTTGGGACATCTGCTTTAGCTTCAGCTGGGGCTTCCAGAGATTCACCTGCAGGTGGAGCTTCTTGTGTAGGATCAGCTAGAACCTCCTGAGAATCATTTGTGGGTTCAGTTTCTTCTATTGGTTCAGCCGGAGCCTCCTGAGAATTATCTATAGGCTTAGCTTCTTCTGGTAAACCAGTTGGGGCCTCTTCCACTTTGTTGCCAGGAGTTTCTTCTTGGGGTTTGGAACTCTCTGGGGACTTTTCACTAGTGGCTTCCTGTGGATTTTCTTTATGGGAAAGATTGCAAGTCTTTTGAGATCCTTCACAATTTTTTTGCTCCTTAATACTACAACCCTTGATTGGAGACTTAAGGTTTTGAGTGGCATTAAGAATATCAGCTTGTAGCTGGTTGCTTGAACTTACCACTTCTTCAACCTTTTCATTATGGGGTTTCTCGGGAATCTCATTAAAAGCTCTAGGACCTCCATTTTTGTCATCATGGTTTACATACTCTTTTGGTGCAAAAGATGAAGGATAATAAGCAGATGCTTTGTGTCTGTGACTCATAATCACTGCAGCACACATTATAAATATAAGCAGGGCAACCAGAGAACCTACCACAATTACAAGCAGCAAGTACTCCTTAAAAAACTGTTTTATATTTTCCAAGACATTTAGGGAAGTGGTTGTGCCATTTACATTCTTCACAGAGTTCTCTGTAGTAGATCCAACAATGTCATAGCTCTGAGTATTGGAAACAACCGCTGTCCCATCTCCTTCTCCACTTCCAAACTCAGGTTCAGTAGTGTATCGAGCCAAGGATACAGGATACGTTAAGAACAGGAACATACATAAGGTCAAAATGTGGCCCATTTTTCTGTGGAGGTTCGTAATCTGTAAAAAAAAAATAGCTGACATATCATGTCTGGTAAAGGCAAGTTTTGAAGAGAATAAAAAACAGCAACCATATACCTGCAATAATAGCAAATGCATACTATATATTAAAATAAAACATCAGGATACATGGACAAAAGTAAGGCACATATGGGTATATGTAAAGAAGATCTGGCCTTATATAAATAGTACATACTATATATATGTACAGAAAGCATCTGGTTGTATAAAGAAGGTTTTTTTATCTTTTCATCAAATTTCATCGCAAAGGCAACTGTCACATCACTTTAATTTCGTAAAAATAGGAAAAAAGTTTACAAGATTCTAAACAAGCAGCTCATGCCATTTATACCAATGTGTTGTTAGATACATTGCAGGTTCAGGGCTAACTTCATTTTTCAGAAATACACATGAACAACGCTTTTCAGTCTCCTAAAAGAATTTCACATATGTCAGTTGTAAAAATAGACTTTGCATTTGTATAAACTAAACTCACGCAGAAATATATCATGGACAATGATATAGTTGTGTCTCCTCTCACATCCTCTCGTTATCCCTTCACATAAAACAAGGGTTAAACTTGGACTGCTGGGTGAGCTCTAGTCCAGCAATGGATATATGCAAACTGCTTTTATGTGCAAAATACAAATATCAAAGTACAAAAACATGGGATGTACTGTAGCTATATTTTACTGAAATGAAAAGCAAAGGTCTAATGTATATATATATATATATATATATATATATATATATATATATATATATATATATATATATATAGGATTTGCTACTGCTCTTTAATGTACTTCATTCTTTTGGCTCAGCATAAAATGTTACAAAAAAAAAAAAAAAAAATATATATATATATATATATATATATATAATTTTATTTTTTTCTTTTGTAACGTTTTATGCTGAGCCAAAAAAAATGAAGTATATATACTTCATTTTTTATTATATTATATTATATTTATTTATTTATTGTAACGTTAAAAACATTTTCTGCTGAGCCAAAAAAATGAAGTACAGAGCAGTAGCAAATCCTGTGCTATCCCTAAAAACATGATGCAGAGGTTGGAGCCCTGCCCCCTTGTGTGTGCCTACCACATCTGGGCTCCGTCTGCCTCTTTGTTATAAAGTATAGAGTCCCCTGGGACTCCAGATCCCAGGCTCACAGGTTAGAAAGGAGAAAATGTTCCACATCTGGAGGAAACACTAGTAAACTCAAGAGCTAGGTCTTGCTTTTTTCTAAGTTCAGCTTTTCTGCTTAAAAATAAAAGCTCTCCACGGGAAGGCCATTAAGCAACATGCAAATCACATTTTATAAACTGAATAAAAAAAGTGAGCAAAGGAAAATATGGCTGCTGCCATAGCAACCATTCAGATAGATGTTAGCTCAGCTTTTCTAACTTGTACTTCATAAATGGCAGCTGAAATCTGATTGCTGTGGTCAATAGCTTCACCTTCAAAATAGCATTTAAACTCATAAATTATCATATTAAAACCCTTGCAAACTTCAGCACAATTGTGCACAAATAGATAAAGTAACTAAATACAGCACAAATAAATTACAGTTAAAGACAGTAAGTTATATTGGAAAAACATGAACACATTATATTCAAGCATTAAATATAACAGACACTGTAACTAAATAATAATTAACTAGTACTTTCACATATAAAAGTTAAGGTAACTAGTAAATTTCTAGTTGTAAGGACATGGTATATGCAGAATATAGTTAGTTACATTATTACTGTTTATAATATATTGTGAACTCCTTATGTGCCCAAAGGTTTCCTAAAATGGTTTAAAGCATAACACTAAAAGGATTCTTACCAAATGCTCTTAAATTCCAGATCGTTAAGAAAATTGCCTGCAAGCTACACGCCAGCTGTGTCCTAGGACGTGTACGTTAAAATTAAAAATGCAGCTAAACGTATAGACTTAGGACCTTCCCTATGGCTGTGTGATTTGTTATAGGCAACAAGTTAGAGTAGGGAGAGTTTGGTAACTTACTGTTATGTCCCAAGCTTGTAATTCCTGCAGACTCCACTGCTGAGATAGCCTGTCTCCTAACTCAGTCTAATGCAGACTGTTTTCATTATGGAAAAGAGAAGAGGGGGGCAAGCTCAGCCCTTAAAATAAAATCCCTCCTGCCTTTTCTGTGCATCCTTCTGGATCTAGAGGCGGGGAAATTTAACCCCATCACTATTTGGGGGGGGGGGGGGGGGTACAATAATCACATTTTGGACCAGGAATGTATTATTTTTTACAAGAACCAACTGTCCGTGCATAAACATATGCTGCTTCATATACAGTACTAGATGCTGTTAAATTAAAACAGGAACATTTCTACAATACTCAGTCAGCTATGCTTCACATAGAGAGTTGTACAGAACTTCTACGGTGACACAAAAGAAAAATTGTGAATTGTATTACAATAGTTGCATACCTGGTGGCAGTCACAATAATAAAACAATTTACAAAGAATATTTTATATATACAAGGTTGTTATGTAGTATTTATTTTTTTTAGCAATATTCCTTATTATTTTTATGCCAGTACTTATGTAGCTCATATTTTTATAGCAAGTTATAAAACCATTCACATCAGTCATCGTCCTACAAAAGGGCTCACAATCTATTATTAGTATCATATACAGTAGAGCCAGTTTGGGAAGTAGCCAATTAAACCTCCAATGCGTTTCTCAGCTTTGGGAGGAAATTCAAACAAACATTAACCACTTCCGGACCGCCTCACGCCGATGTACGTCCAAACTTTGCGGCGGATATCGTTGTTATGGCAGCAGCTAGCTGCCATAACCCCGGTATCCCCGTTTTCATGCGGCGGTCCTCTTTCTGATAAAAGTGGTCCCTGTGACGGATTCACCGCGAGCAATAATTCTAGCCCTAGACCTCCTCTGTAATGCAAAACATGCAACCTGTAGAATTTTTTAAACGTCGCCTATGGAGATTTTTGAGGGTAAAAGTTTGACGCCATTCCACAAGCGGGTGCAATTTTGAAGCGTGACATGTTGGGTATCAATTTACTCGGCGTAACATATTTTACAATATAAAAAAAATTGGGCTAACTTTACTGTTGTCTTATTTTTTTATTTAAAAAAGTGCGCTTATAAGACCGCTGCGCAAATACGGTGCAAAAAAAAGTATTGCAACGACCGCCATTTTATTCTCTAGGGTGTTAGAAAAAAAACATGTATAATGTTTGGGGGTTCTAAGTAATTTTCTAGCAAAAAAACCTGTTTTAAACATGTAAACACCTAAAATCCAAAACGAGGCTCGTCCTTAAGTGGTTAAGAAAACATGCAAACTCCAGGCTGGTAGTGTCCCAAGTGAGATCTGCAAGAGAAAATTATTAAGTTCTCAAAGAAAATCTACGGGTCAGCATACATTTTCATTTTAGAACATCTGCATTGTTATAGCAATACAAACAATATTTACAGTTGTGTAGCGCTTACCTCTGCAGGAGGCACTGGTGATGATGGGTCCTCTGTCCTGTCATAGCTCTATTAACTGCTTGGTCCCCACTGATACACTTGGCCATATACTGAAGCCATCTACACAAATGGACTTAAGGGTTAGCAGTCTACCACTCTTTAAGGAAGCAAAGGAATGAGGCCACAAACAGCTTAGTGGTAGAGTTGGACGAACAGTTTGAACCGAGCCGAGAATATGCGGGGCGCTTGGTGGGATGTTGGCTCGCCGAACGCCTCACAATGCACTGCGTGCTGCATAGTGCATAGTTGGTTGTTAAGGAGTGGGCCGAGAAGCCGGCCGCTGCGTCCTTAACAACAGATGAGTCATCAGCTGTCAACGGGCTTCACCACTGACAGCTGAATGAAAAAAAAACACAACCGGGAATAAAATAAAGTGAAAAAAAAAACAGTGTGAGGGTCCCCCCCCAATCCATACGAGGGCCTTAGGGTCTGGTATGGATTTTAAGGGGAACCCCATGCCAAAATATAAAAAAAACGGGTCCCCACCCAAAATCCATACCAGGCCCTTATCTGAGCATGCAGCCTGGCAGGACAGGAAAGGGAGTGGGGCAAGCGAATGCCCCCCCTCCTGAACCATACCAGGCCACATGCCCTCAACATGAGGGGAGGCTTTGTGGCAGGGGGCTCTGCCCCCCCACAACACCTTGACCCCGTGTTGACGGGGACAAGGGCCTCTTCCCGAAAAAACCCTGGGCTGTGGTTGTGGGGGTCTGTGGACAGAGGGCTTATCAGAATTTGGAAGCCCCCTTTAAAAAGGCCCCCAGATCCCAGCCCCCCCATGTGAATGAGTATAGGGTACATTGTACCTCTACTCATTCACCCAAAAGAAATGTCAAAAATAAAGACAGGAGGCAGTTTTTTGACGATTCCTTCAAAACAATGTCCCCCGATGTAGATCCATCATCAATCACAATGCCCGGCCACACTGCTATACCTGAAAAAAGAAAAGAAAAACGATCTGCCCGCGATGAAGGCTAACCGCCAAATGCCTGCTCCACCGTTTGACAATTCTTAAATAGATAAGGGGCAGGGCCACCTGGTGACATCACCTGGTGGCACCGCCCCTTGTGATGTCACTGACCCAGCATGAACCAGTTGGTGATGTCGCAAGGGGGCGGTGTCACCAGGTGGACCTGCCCCTTACTTATTTAAGAACTTTCAATCGACAGTTAGCCTTCGTCACAGGCAGAGCATTTTTTTTTCCGGTTCCAGCAGTGCGGCGGACACCATGGTTGATGATAACTGTACATCGGGGACTTTTTTTTTTCAATAAAGGAATTGTCAAAAACTGCCTCCTGTCTTTATTTATTTTTAAAACTTTTTATTGGTGAATGAGTAGGGGTACAATGTACCCCATACGCATTCACATAGGGAGGGGGCTGGGATCTGGGGGCCCCCTTGTTAAAGGGGGCTTCCAGATTCTGATAAGCCTCCTGCCCGCAGACCCCCACAACCACCACCCAGGGTTGTCAGGAAGAGTAGTAGAAAAATGTAGCGCATAGTATAAATGTGTATAAATAAAAAATAAAAAGAGTGTTACTCAATTACATTTCTATCCAAAAAATTTTAAAGATAAAGGGCCATTTATCTTTCCCCATGTTGCCTACTCTTTTTACCTTATTATGATCACGTTTTTATTGTAAAGTTTTTTTAGCAATAAAAAACATCCCCTTTTTATCTGCACTATGTGGAGGCATATTTTTTTCTTTTTACATACCATCTGAATGGGAGTGAGTGTTTACTCCAGCCACATGAGCGATACTTTTCCTTCCGGATCCATATTCTGGCCATCTACTGCGGGGACTTGCCTAGTGACCCCCGGAAATCTACACAGAGTCCAGCTGAGAGGATTAGATTGTTAGGATATCCTTCTTTATGCCCTGGGTGGCACACTGCTTTCCAGACTCCCTGTCGCTGACAAGGGAGTCCATAGGATCTGGTAAGAGCTTATACATACCACCTTTTCCATGATGTCCTTGTCTGGTTGATGGGTCTTCTCTCCATGGACCTATATATCATTTGCCACTTTTGGAACATCATCTCCCTTTGAGATTTCATCCACAATTTCACGCAGTGGGACATTACACCCCTTACTCACCATTTATTGGTTTATTGACTTTGTATTTATTATACGATATTTGGTCAATGATTTACTAACATTTTTTGGATAGAAATGTAATTGAGTAACACTCTTTTTATCTTTTATTTATACACATATATACTATGCGCTACATTTTTCTACTATTGATTCATTGTATTTGTCATACTATATGTAGCTGCTCCCCTTATTTTTTTCACCAGTTAGCGCAGTGTTTTTTCGTACACCTTTTCATTGTCAGGAAGAGGCCCTTGTCCCCATGAACATGGCCCTGGTATGGATTGGGGGGAAACCCCCACACCTTTTTTTTACATTTTCGTATCACCGGCAATAGTATTGTATTGCCAGCAATTTAAATTTAATTTATTTTTCTTTATAAATGTCAGTTTTGCTGCAGCAGGTTCTATACATGGTACATATGTGCCATTTTACAGGCAGACTAAGGGGACCGCCAAGGCACTATATTTAAAGGGTTTTTTTAATTTTTATTGTTTCACTTTATCAAAAATTTAGGTTCTTTTTTTCCCACAAATAGAGCTTTCTTTTGGTGGTATTTGATCATCTCTGCGTTTTTTATTTTTTGCGCTATAAACAAAAGAAGAGTGACAATTTTGAAAAAAACACAATATTTTGTACTTTTTGCTATAATAAATATCCCCAATTTTTTTTTAAAAAAGCAAATTTTTTCCTCATTTTAGGCCGATATATATTTATCTACATATTTTTGGTAATAAAAATCGCAATAAGTGTATATTGATATATTGATTGGTTTGTGCAAAAGTTAAAGCATCTACAAACCATGGGAAAGATTTATGGTATTTTTATAATTATTTTTTTTTTACTAGTAATGGCGGACAGATCGGACACTTTTGACACATTTTTGGGACCATTGACATTTATACAGTGATCAGTGCTATAAAAATGCACTGATTACCGTGTAAATGTCACTGGCAGGGAGGGGGTTAACACTAGGGGGCGATCAAGGGGTTAACTGTGTTCCCTCGTGTGTGTTCTAACTGTAGGGGGATAGAACTGACTAGAGGAGATGACAGATCGTTGTTCCTAGCTAGAAGGAGCAGACCATCTGTCTCTCCTCTCCTCATAGAACAGGGATTTGTGTGTTTACACACACACGTCCCTGTTCTGGCTCTCGTACCCACGATCGTGCGTGGCCAACAGTCACTGCGACCGCCAGCCACGCGCATTGGCACCCCTGCAGTGCAGCGCTTAATGGGCCAAAGTACAGCTACAACGGCTCGCGGGAACGTGCCAACCTGCCGCAGTATAATGACGGCAGCTGGTCGGCAAGCTGTTAGCCACTTGCCGACTGCCTCACGCAGATATACTGCGGCAGAATGGCACGGGCAGGCAGAATCATGTACCTGTACGTGATCTGCCTCCCTCGGGCGGGGGGTCCAATCGGACCCCCCCCGGTGCCCGAGGAGGTCAGCGTTTGTCCCCCATCGATCGGAGGTGAGGGGGAGGCCATCCATTCGTGGCCCCCCTCTCGCAATCGCTTCCAGCCAATCAGATCATTCCTCTGCTGCTGTATGCTAAACAGCAGCAGAGGAAATGATGTCATCTCTCCTCGGCTCGGTATTTTCCGTTCCGGCGCCGAGGAGAGAAGACTTCAATGTGAGTGCACAAACACTACACATACAGTAGAACATGCCAGGCATACAATACACCCCCCTTTACCCCCTAATCACCCCTCCCCCCCCCCCCGTCACACTGACACCAAGCAGTTTTTTTTTTTTTCTGATTACTGCATTGGTGTCAGTTTGTGACAGTGTGGTAGGGCAGTTAGTGGTAGCCCCCTTTAGGTCTAGGATACCCCCCTAACCCCCCCTAATAAAGTTTTAACCCCTTGATCACCCCCCGTCGCCATTGTCACTAAGCGATTGTCTTTTCGATCGCTGTATTAGTGTCACTGGTGACGCTAGTTAGGGAGGTAAATATATAGGTTCGCCGTCAGCGCTTTATAGCGTCAGGGACCCCCATATACTACCTAATAAAGGTTTTAACCCCATGATTGCCCCCTAGTTAACCCTTTCACCACTGATCACCATATAATTGTTACGGGTGACGCTGGTTAGTTAGTTTATTATTTATAGAGTCGGGGCACCCGCCGTTTATTACCGAATAAAGGTTCAGCCCCCTGATCGCCCGGTGGTGATATGCGTCGCCCCAGGCAGCGTCAGGTTAGTGCCAGTACTGCTAACACCCACGAACACAGCATACGTCTCCCTTAGTGGTATAGTATCTGAAGGGATCAATATCTGATCGGATCAGATCTATACTAGTGTCCCCAGCAGTTTAGGGTTCCCAAAAACGCAGTGTTAGCGGGATCAGCCCAGATACCTGCTAGCACCTGCGTTTTGCCCCTCCGCCCGGCCCAGCCCAGCCCACCCAAGTGCAGTATCAATCGATCACTGTCCCTTACAAAACACTAAACGCATAACTGCAGCGTTCGCAGAGTCAGGCCTGATCCCTGCGATCACTAACAGTTTTTTTGGTAGCATTTTGGTGAACTGGCAAGCACCAGCCCCAGGCAGCGTCAGGTTAGCGGCAGTACCGCTAACACCCACGCACGCACCGTACACCTCCCTTAGTGGTATATTATCTGAACGGATCGATATCTGGTCCGATCAGATCTATACTAGCGTCCCCAGCAGTTTAGGGTTCCCAAAAATGCAGTGTTAGCGGGATCAGCCCAGATACCTGCTAGCACCTGCGTTTTTTCCCCTCCGCCCGGCCCAGCCCACCCAAGTGCAGTATCGATCGATCACTGTCACTTACAAAACACTAAACGCATAACTGCAGCGTTCGCAGAGTCAGGCCTGATCCCTGCGATCGCTAACAGTTTTTTTGGTAGCATTTTGGTGAACTGGCAAGCACCAGCCCCAAGCAGAGTCAGGTTAGCGCCAGTACCGCTAACACCCACGCACGCACCGTACAGCTCCCTTAGTGGTATAGTATCTGAACGGATCAATGTCTGATCCGATCAGATCTATGCTAGCGTCCCCAGCAGTTTAGGGTTCCCAAAAATGCAGTGTTAGCAGATCAGCCCAGATACCTGCTAGCACCTGCATTTTGCCCCTCCGCCCAGCCTAGCCCAGCCCACCCTGGCAAGCACCAGCGGCCTAGTACACCCCGGTCGTAGCTAACCAGCACTGCAGTAACACTTGGTGACGTGGCGAGTCCCATAAGTGCAGTTCAAGCTGGTGAGGTGGCAAGCACAAGTAGTGTCCCGCTGCCACCAAGAAGAAGACAAACACAGGCCCATCGCGCCCATAATGCCCTTCCTGCTGCATTCGCCATTCCTAATTGGGAACCCACCACTTCTGCAGCACCCGTACTTCCCCTATTCACATCCCCAACCAAATGCAGTCGGCTGCATGAGAGGCATTTTTATGTCCTCCCGAGTACCCCTACCCAACGAACCCCCCCAAAAAAGATGTCGTGTCTGCAGCAAGCGCGGATATAGGCGTGACACCCGCTATTATTGTCCCTCCTGTCCTGACAATCCTGGTCTTTGCATTGGTGAATGTTTTGAACGCTACCATACACTAGTTGAGTATTAGCGTAGGGTACAGCATTGCACAGACTAGGCACACTTTCACAGGGTCTCCCAAGATGCCATCGCATTTTGAGAGACCCGAACCTGGAACCGGTTACCGTTATAAAAGTTATAGTTACAAAAAAAAGTGTAAAAAAAAAAACACAAACAAAAATATATAAAATGAAAAAAAAATAGTTGTCGTTTCATTGTTCTCTCTCTCTCTATTCTCTCTCTCTCTTGTTCTGCTCTTTTTTACTGTATTCTATTCTGCAATGTTTTATTGTTATTATGTTTTATCATGTTTGCTTTTCAGGTATGCAATTTTTTATACTTTACTGTTTACTGTGTTTTGTGGTTAACCATATTTTGTCTTCAGGTACGCAATTCACGACTTTGAGTGGTTATACCAGAATGATGCCTGCAGGTTTAGGTATCATCTTGGTATAATTTTTTTCAGCCAGCGGTCGCCTTTCATGTAAAAGCAATCCTAGCGGCTAATTAGCCTCTAGACTACTTTTATAAGCAGTGGGAGGGAATGCCCCCCCCACCGTCTTCCGTGTTTTTCTCTGGCTCCCCTGTCTCAACAGGGAACCCTAGAATGCAGCCAGTGATTCAGACAGCTGACCATAGAGCTGATCAGAGACCAGAGTGGCTCCAAACATCTCTATGGCCTAAGAAACCGGAAGCTGCAAGCATTTCATGACTTAGATTTAGCCGGATGTAAACAGCGCCATTCGGAAATTGGGAAAGCATTTTATCACACCGATCTTGGTGTGGTCAGATGCTTTGAGGGCATAGGAGAGATCTAGGGTCTAATAGACCCCAATTTTTTCAAAAAAGAGTACCTGTCACTACCTATTGCTATCATAGGGGATATTTACATTCCCTGAGATAACAATAAAAATGATAAAAAAAAAAAAAATGAAAGGAACAGTTTAAAAATAAGATAAAAAAGCAAAAAAAAAATAAAGGAAAAAAAAAAGCACCACTGTCCCCCTCTGCTCTTGCGCTAAGGCGAACGAAAGCGTCGGTCTGGCGTCAAATGTAAACAGCAATTGCACCGTGCATGTGAGGTATCACCGCGAAGGTCAGATCGAGGGCAGTAATTTTAGCAGTAGACCTCCTCTGTAAATCTAAAGTGGTAACCTGTAAAGGCTTTTAAAGGCTTTTAAAAATGTATTTATTTTGTTGCCACTGCACGTTTGTGCGCAATTTTAAAGCATGTCATGTTTGGTATCCATGTACTCGGCCTAAGATCATCTTTTTTATTTCATCAAACATTTAGGCAATATAGTGTGTTTTAGTGCATTAAAATTTAAAAAGGTGTGTTTTTTCCCCAAAAAATGCGTTTGAAAAATCGCTGCGTAAATACTGTGTGAAAAAAAAAATGAAACACCCACCATTTTAATCTGTAGGGCATTTGCTTTAAAAAAAAATATAATGTTTGGGGGTTCAAAGTAATTTTCTTGCAAAAAAAATAATTTTTTCATGTAACCAAAAAGTGTCAGAAAGGGCTTTGTCTTCAAGTGGTTAGAAGAGTGGGTAATGTGTGACATAAGCTTCTAAATGTTGTGCATAAAATGCCAGGACAGTTCAAAACCCCCCCAAATGACCCCATTTTGGAAAGTAGACACCCCAAGCTATTTGCTGAGAGGCATGTCGAGTCCATGGAATATTTTATATTGTGACACAAGTTGCGGGAAAAAGACACATTTTTTTTTTTTTTTTGCACAAAGTAGTCACTAAATGATATATTGCTCAAACATGCCATGGGAATATGTGAAATTACACCCCAAAATACATTCTGTTGCTTCTCCTGAGTACAGGGATACCACATGTGTGGGACTTTTTGGGAGCCTAGCTGCGTACAGGACCCCGAAAACCAAGCACCGCCTTCAGGCTTTCTAAGGGCGTAAATTTTTGATTTCACTCTTCACTGCCTATCACAGTTTCGGAGGCCATGGAATGCCCAGGTGGCACAAAACCCCCCCAAATGACCCTATTTTGGAAAGTAGACACCCCAAGCTATTTGCTGAGAGGTATAGTGAGTATTTTGCAGACCTCACTTTTTGTCACAAAGTTTTGAAAATTGAAAAAAGAAAAAAAAAATGTTTTTTTTCTTGTCTTTCTTCATTTTCAAAAACAAATGAGAGCTGCAAAATACTCACCATGCCTCTCAGCAAATAGCTTGGGGTGTCTACTTTCCAAAATGGGGTCATTTGGGGGGGGGGGGTTTGTGCCACCTGGGCATTCCATGGCCTCTGAAACTGTGATAGGCAGTGAAGAGTGAAATCAAAAATTTACACCCTTAGAAATCCTGAAGGCGGTGATTGGCTTTCGGGGCCCCGTACGCGGCTAGGCTGTCACTTTCCTGCAACTTGTGTCAAAATATAAAATATTCCATGGACTCAACATGCCTCTCAGCAAATAGCTGGGGGTGTCTAATTTCCAAAATGGGGTAATTTGGGGGGGTTTTGTACCATCTGGGCATTTTATGGCCTTCAAAACTGTGATAGGTAGTGAGGAGGGAAATCAAAAATTTACACCCTTAGAAATCCTGAAGGCGGTGATTGGTTTTCGGGGCCCCCGTACGCGGCTAGGCTCCCAAAAAGTCCCACACATGTGGTATCCCCGTACTCAGGAGAAGCAGCTGAATGTATTTTGGGGTGCAATTCCACATATGCCCATGGCCTGTGTGAGCAATATATCATTTAGTGACAACTTTTTGTAATTTTTTTTTGTCATTATTCAATCGGCTCAACATGCCTCTTAGCAATTTCCTTGGGGTGTCTACTTTCCAAAATGGGGTCATTTGGGGGGGGGGGTTGTACTGCCCTGCCATTTTAGCACCTCAAGAAATGACATAGGCAGTCATAAACTACAAGCTGTGTAAATTCCAGAAAATGTACCCTAGTTTGTAGACGCTATAACTTTTGCGCAAACCAATAACTATACGCTTATTGACATTTTTTTTACCAAAGACATGTGGCCAAATACATTTTGGCCTAAATGTATGACTAAAATTTAGTTTATTGGATTTTTCTTATAACAAAAAGTAGAAAATATCATTTTTTTTCAAAATTTTCAGTCTTTTTCCGTTTATAGTGCAAAAAATAAAAACCGCAGAGGTGATCAAATAACATCAAAAGAAAGCTCTATTTGTGGGAAGAAAAGGATGCAAATTTAGTTTGGGTACAGCATTGCATGACCGCGCAATTAGCAGTTAAAGCGACGCAGTGCCAAATTGTAAAAAGTGCTCTGGTCAGGAAGGGGGTAAATCCTTCCAGGGCTGAAGTGGTTAAACATCATTAAAATCACTGCTCCTGTAAAAACGATCTTTTAAAAAATTATTTTTTGCATTGATACATGTCCCCCAGGGCAGTACCCAGGCCCCCATACCCTTTTATGGCCAATAACTTGCATATAAGCCTTCAAAATTGGCACTTTTTCAATTTAGAGTCCCATAGACTTTAATAGGGTTCGCAGTTCGGGTCTGAACTTTTGCAATGTTCGAGAGTTCTGCCGCAAACCAAGGCAGGGGGGTGTTTGGCCCAACTCTACTTAGTGGTAAATCAATTGCACATATTATGGCAATTCAAAGCAACATGGTATTAATCAGCAAACAGACAATTATACATTTAAAAAAAGGGCATTATGGTCAATGACCCACTAACTGGTGCTCAAAGGCTTTAACAACATTAAATTTAACTACAACAGCTGAAACTACACTAGTCTCTTTAATGGCATCAACTAACTAACAAAAAGTAAATGTGCCCTTGAACACACACTATACATGTAACCCCTATGGTGCATGGCTGAGAGTACCTGGCGCCTGATATTCAATGTTGGCTGGCTTTCAGTGGGGCCCTTCCTTAGGTGGTGCACTGTCTCTTTCAAAATGTTAGTAGATAACAGAGGATGAGCTGATAAGTTGGAGCAATTGCTGTTTGCACTAACAGAGTGTGGTGGGCATTTAGGACATGTAGTTCAGCTCACCACTTCCTGGCAGGCGGCTAATCTGGTCCCAATGGCTTTGAAATCAGCAATTCCCAGTGATCAGGACCCAGATCCTCACACAGGCCACAGTCTCTCAGCTCGGATTCTGAAGACGCAGCGACCCTCTCTCTCAACTCAGTCTCTGAAGGTAGCTCTAGTAGGCTCAGGTGCAGGCCATCCCCTCACCCTGATGTGGGGAACAGGCACAGCAACGGGTCCTCTTATCCCCTCTCTAATGGCTTTGGTCCCTCGGATGTGAGGCACAGACCCTGACAGCAGGTCTGTATCGGTCACTTTCTTCCCTGGAGTGCTGCAATCAGAATCAGTTTGCCTGGGAAAACAGTGAAGCTCTATGCCTTTTAGTTCAGTGGTTCATGGGAATTAAAAGTTCACAGCCTGCCAGCCTCCATAGCATGGTGCAGCTCCCATTTAAAAACTACAATTCCCTTTGTCCATAACGAGGGAGGGGGAGCAGAGGAGTGAGCAGAGTCTGTGCTTGTAATACAGAGCCCAGTAGGGAGAGAAAGCCACACAGAGCCTGCAACCATTCTGTAGTTCCAACACACACACACAGCTTCCAGTGACAGGGGGGGGAGCCTGCACACATGAGCCACTCCTTCAACACAGTGGCAGTGATGGGAGGAGCTGGCTCTAATGCACACAGCCTGATGCTTCTCACACACAGCTCCACTCTAGGGTGGGGGGGGGGGGGGGTAACAGCAGGAACTTCAGATTAATAGGAGTAGGCTGAAATAACTGAAATACAATGTGGTAATAAATGTAGTATTTTACATTTTACCTATACAGTGGGAACGGAAAGTATTCATACCCCCTTAAATTTTTCACTCTTTGTTATATTGCAGCCATTTGTTAAAATCATTTAAGTTCATTTTTTCCTCATTAATGTACACACAGCTCCCCATATTGACAGAAAAACACTGAATTGTTGACATTTTTGCAGATTTATTAAAAAAGAAAAACATAAATATCACATGGTCCTAAGTATTCAGACCCTTTGCTGTGACACTCATATTTAAAGCGGGGGTCCACCTATCTATCGTTTTATTTTTTTTGGAGTTCATTCACAAACTTTTCTTCTCATGATTATCTACTCGCATGTTCTGTGCAATAAGTCCGCCTGTGTCCGATTTCGTTGTAAAGAATAACTTATAAAATTCACTGAAGGCAGTTTCCATCTTCATTGTGGGCATTTGAAGCCCACAAGCATGTATTTCCTGGATGCGGTGAATGCTGTGCTCCCAGCATTCACTGAGATGTTGTGATGACGCTGTTGCACAATGCATGCTGGGAAGCCTGAAACTAGCTCCCAGGGGACTGTGGGAGCTAGAAACACGCCTACTCCCATGGGAGGAAAACCAGGAAGTGCTAAGAAGATTAGAAAAAAAAGGTAATTACGGCGATTTAAATTTTTTTACACAGCATGTCAGCATCTAGGCAAGGAAGAGAATGCATAGAGATAATGTTCAAAATTTGGGTGGAACCCCGCTTTAACTTAGGTGCTGTCCATTTCTTCTGATCATCCTTGAGATGGTTCTACACCTTCATTTGAGTCCAGCTGTGTTTGATTATACTGATTGGACTTGATTAAGAAAGCCACACACCTGTCTATACAAGACCTTACAGCTCACAGTGCATGTCAGAGCAAATGAGAATCATGAGGTCAAAGGAACTGCCTGAAGAGCTTAGAGACAGAATTGTGGCAAGGCACAGATCTGGCCAAAATTACGAAAAAATTCTGCTGCACTTAAGGTTCCTAAGAGCACAGTGGCCTCCATAATCCTTAAATGGAAGACGTTTGGGACGACCAGAACCCTTCCTAGAGCTGGCCGTCCGGCCAAACTGAGCTATCGGGGGAGAAGAGCCTTGATGAGAGAGGTAAAGAAGAACCCAAAGATCACTGTGGCTGAGCTCCAGAGATGCAGTCGGGAGATGGGAGAAAGTTTTAGAAAGTCAACCATCACTGCAGCCCTCCACCAGTCGGGACTTTATGGCAGAGTGGCCCGACGGAAGCCTCTCCTCAGTGCAAGACACATGAAAGCCCGCATGGAGTTTGCTAAAAAACACCTGAAGGACTCCAAGATGGTGAGAAATAAGATTCTTTGGTCTGATGAGACCAAGATAGAACTTTTTGGCCTTAATTCTAAGTGGTATGTGTGGAGAAAACCAGGCACTGCTCATCACCTGTCCAATACAGTCCCAACAGTGAAGCATGGTGGTGGCAGCATCATGCTGTGGGTGTGTTTTTCAGCTGCAGGGACAGGACGACTGGTTGCAATCGATGGAAAGATGAATGCGGCCAAGTACAGGGATATCCTGGACGAAAACCTTCTCCAGAGGGCTCAGGACCTCAGACTGGGCCGAAGGTTTACCTTCCAACAAGACAATGACCCTAAGCACACAGATAAAATAACAAAGGAGTGGCTTCACAACAACTTTGTGACTGTTCTTGAATGGCCCAGCCAGAGCCCTGACTTAAACCCAATTGGGCATCTCTGGAGAGACCTAAAAATGGCTGTCCACCAACGTTTACCATCCAACCTGACAGAGCTGGAGAGGATCTGCAAGAAAGAATGGCAGAGGATCCCCAAATCCAGGTGTGAAAAACTTGTTGCATCTTTCCCACAAAGACTCATGGCTGTATTAGATTTAAAGGGTGCTTCTACTAAATACTGAGCAAAGGGTCTGAATACTTAGGACCATGTGATATTTCAGTTTTTCTTTTTTAATAAATCTGCAAAAATGTCAACAATTCTGTCAATATGGGGTGCTGCGTGTACATTAATGAGGAAAAAAATGAACTTAAATGATTTTAGCAAATGGCTGCAATATAACAAAGAGTGAAAAATTTAAGGGGGTCTGAAAACTTTCCGTCCCCACTGTAGATAAATCACTGTGCTGCCTGACAATCTACCAAAAATCTTGGAGTGGGCCACTAACTTATATGAGCTCCTTTTGCCAATCGATTAACACAATAATGTGACTATATTGTTTTAGGCTCGGTTCACACGGGGGCGACTTGTCAGACGACCTAGCCGCCTGACAAGTCGCCTCCCGTTCTGTACAATGGAACCGTTCTAATCGGAGTGACGCAAGTCGCTCCGACTTAGAAGATAGGTTCCTGTACTACTTTGGGGGCGACTTGCATAGACTTCTATACAGAAGTCGTCTTGCAAGTCGCCCCGGCAGTCGTGTGCAGGTCGCCTCGGTGAGGCGACCTGCAAGTCGTGCCGCGTCTAGTGTGAACCGGCACTAAGACATCTCATGTTTATTTAAAAAAAATGTATTCAGTGTATATTTATGGTGTAAATTGTACACAGCTGAGCCTATGGTGGACTGGGGCATCTATTAATATCCTTTTCAAAACATTCATTAAAGCACTACATGCAACAGTTTTTCTACAAAGCACATTAACCCATAGCAACCAGTCAGTTGAAGATGCTTTTCATTTTGTAGCTATGGGTTACCACACTTTTCACATAATCAGTGCTGTTTGCACTACAATTCTGAGTGAACCGTTTGGTGTCAGGGCCCTTTCCGAACAACTACTTGCATAACTAAAGTTAACACCCATTCTACAAAATGAGGACAGAAACCTTTTGAAGATGCTTTGCCCTTTGAAGCAGACATAGAACTTGTCTGCTGCACCTCCCATGTGGGATGCCCATTTCTCAAAACACTTTTCCACCCAGCATATGATCCTTATAATTCCCAGAACCATTAGTCACACCAAACCCACATACTAAAAGTTTAAAATCTACAACCATAAGTTGTAAGTAAATCTATACTGTATTGTCATGTTACAACAGAACAAATGTGCAGTAAATGTAAAACTTTTAGATTACCAGTTGAGCCATTGAAGACCAGCTTCAGCATGTTCTTCGTGTTACTGTGTGGCAGCTACTCTACAAGTTGAAATCAAGTTTTCCATTTATAATTTGTGGTTAGCTTTCCTTTCTGAGAAAAGCTGAGAAGAATGCAAATGCAACATTTCTTCTGAACAAAGACAGTCGTGCTGCAATATATGAATATACTGTATGTATCAGTCAATTCTAAAAGCATATAATTTAAATATATATATATATATATATATATATATATATACACACACAGTATCTCACAAAAGTGAGTACACCCCTCACATTTTTGTAAATATTTTGAATATTTTATTATATCTTTTCATGTGACAACACTGAAGAAATGACACTTTGCTACAATGTAAAGTAGTGAGTGTTCAGCTTGTATAACAGTGTACATTTGCTGTCCCCTCAAAATAACTCAACACACAGCCATTAATGTCTAAACCGCTGGTAACAAAAGTGAGTACACCCCTAAGTGAAAATGTCCAAATTGGGCCCAATTAGCCATTTTCCCTCCCTGGTGTCATGTGACTCGTAGTGTTACATGGTCTCAGGTGTGAATGGGGAGAAGGTGTGTTAAATTTGGTGTTATCGCTCTCACTCTCTCATTCTGGTCACTGGAAGTTCAACATGGCACCTCATGGCAAAGAATTCTCTGAGGATCTGAAAAAAAGAATTGTTGCTCTACATAAAGATGGCCTAGGCCAGTGATGGTGAATCTTGGCACCTCAGATGTTTTGGATCTACATTTCCCATGATACGCATGCACTCTGCAGTGTATTTGAGCATCATGGGAAATGTAGTTCCAAAACATCTGGGGTGCCAAGGTTCACCATCACTGGCCTAGGCTATGCCAAGATCCTGAACCTGAGCTGCAGCATGGTGGCCAAGACCATACAATGGTTTAACAGGACAGGTGCCACTCAGAACAGGCCTCGCCATGGGCGACCAAAGAATGTGAGTGCACATGCTCAGCGTCATATCCTAAGGTTGTTTTTGGGAAATAGACCTATCAGTGCTACCAGCATTACTTCAGAGGTTGAAGGGGTGGGGGGTCAGCCTGTCAGTGCTCAGACCATACGCCGCATACTGCATCACATTGGTCTGCATGGCTGTCGTCCCAGAAGGAAGCCTCTTCTAAAGATGATGCACAAGAAAGCCCGCAGTTTGCTGAAGACAAGCAGACTAAGGACAGGGATTACTGGAACCATGTCCTGTGGGCTGCATGAGTGCTGCCAGCACTGGGGAGCTACAGTTCCTTGAGGGAACCATGAATGCCAACATGTACTGTGACATACTGAAGCAGAGCATGATCCGTACGTAGATACCATTGTTGTATTCACCTGACAGTTTCAACAGTCCATTGTTTCTACAGCTACAGTAAACAGGTATGTTTTCTGTTGTTTGGTAACTATAGTAAACAGCCTGACACATAAAAAGGGGGATTCAGGCATAAGCTAGGGAGACACACACATCATCATGCTTTAAGATCAGAAGCCACTCATGATACAAGAATGGTGCCTGGTCTCCAGAAGAATCATTGCCAATGGAGATCACGAACATACAGTAACAGAAGATAAGTAACTTTTAAGTGTATTTGTACTGTTATAGACCATAGGCTGTTCATTTGCTAGGCATTTTGCTTGTTATAGATATCTGTCAGTCTTGTATTGTATTCCTAATATTGTAATAGTTTTGTATGTACAACATCTTTGTATAGTAAAAGCACATTTAAACACTGCAGAAGTCTCAGCTTCCTTTGCATATACCACAAAGTAACCTTGGGCCGCAGGGCAGTATTCCAACATGATAACAACCCCCAAACATAGCTTCAAGACGACCACTACCTTGCTAAAGAAGCTGAGGGTAAAGGTGATGGACTGGCCAAGCATGTCTCCAGACCTAAACCCTATTGAGCATCTGTGGGGCATCCTTAAACGATAGATGGAAGAGCACAAGGTCTCTAACATCCACCAGCTCCGTGATGTCGTCATGGAGGAGTGGAAGAGGACTGCAGCGGCAACCTGTGAAGCTCTGGTGAGCTCCATATCCAAGAGGGTTAAGGCAGTGCTGGAAAATAATTGTGGCCACACAAAATATTGACACTCTGTTCCCAATTTGGGCATTTTCACTTAGGGGTGTACTCATTTTTGTTGCCAGCGGTTTAGACATTAATGGCTGTGTATTTTGAGGGGACAGCAAATTTACACTGTTATACAAGCTGCACATTCACTACTTTACATTGTAGCAAAGTGTCATATCTTCAGTGTTGTCACATGAAAAGATATAATAAAATATTTACAAAAATGTGAGGGGTGTACTCACTTTTGTAAGATACTGTATATGCAGTTGTGTTCATAAGTTTACATACCCTGGCAAAATGTATTATTTCTTGGCCATTTTTCAGAGAATATGAATGATAACACAAAAACTTTTGTTTCACTCATGGTTAGTGTTTGGCTGAAGCCATTTTTTTTCAATCAACTGTGTTTACTTTTTCTAAATCATAATCACAACAGAAACTAACTAAATGACCCTGATCAAAAGTTTACACACCCCAGTTCTTAATACCGTGTATTGCTCCCTTTAACATTAATGATAGCTTGAAGTCTTTTGTAGTATTTGTGTATGATGCTCTTTATCTTCTCAGATGGTAAAGCTGCCCATTCCTTCTAGCAAAAAGCCTCCGGTATGTAAATTCTTGGGCTGTCTTGCATGAACTGCATATTTGAGATCTCCCCAGAGTGGCTCAATGATATTGAGGTCAGGCGACTGGGATGGCCACTCCAGAACCTTCACTTTATTCTGCTGTAGCCAATGACAGGTCGACTTGGCCTTGTGTTTTGGATCATTGTCATGTTGGAATGTCCAAGTACGTCCCATGCGCAGCTTCCTGGCTAATGAATGCAAATGTTCCTCCAGTATTTTTTGATAACATACTGCATTCATCTTGCCATCAATTTTGACCAGATTTCTTGTGCCTTTGTAGCTCACACATCCCCAAAACATCAGCAATCCACCCCTTTGTTTCATAGTAGGAATGGTGTACCTTTCATCATAGGCCTTGTTGACTTCTCTCCAAATGAAGCATTTATGGTTGTGGCAAAAAGTTCAATTTGGGTCCCATCACTCCAAATAGTTTTGTGCCAGAAGGTTTGAGGCTTGTCTCTGTGCTGTTTGGCATATTGTAAGCGGGATACTTTGTGGCATTTGTGTAGTAATGTCTTTCTTCTGGCGACTCGACCATGCAGCCCATCTTTCTTCAAGTGTCTCCTTATTGTGCATCTTGAAACAGCCACACCACATGTTTTCAGAGAGTCCTGTATTTCACCTGAAGTAATTTGTGGGTTTTTCTTTGCATCCCAAACAATTTTCCTGGCAGTTGTGGCTGAAATTTTAGTTGGTCTATCTGACCGTGGTTTGGTTTCAACAGAACCCCTCATTTTCCACATCTTGATTAGTGTTTGAACACTGCTGATTGGCATTCTCGATTCCTTGGATATCTTTTTAAATCCCTTTCCTGTTTTATACAGTTCAACTACCTTTTTAAACAGATCCTTTGCCAGTTCTTTTGCTTTCCCCCTGACTCAGAATCCAGAAACGTCTGTGCAGCACTGGATGGAAAATTCAAGGGTCTGTCAGGAGTCCAGAAACTCATTGACCTTTTATACACACACACACTAATTACAAGCAAACAGATCACAGGAGAGGATGGTTACCTTTAATAGCCATTCAAACCCCTTTGTGTCAACTTGTGTGCATGTTAGGCCAAAATCACCAGGGTAGGTAAACTTTTGATCAAGGTAATTTGGGTAGTTTCTGTTGTCATTATGATTTAAAAAGAGTAAATACAGTTGATTGATAATAATGGCTTCAGCCAAACACTAACCATGAGTGAAATCACTCCTTACTGCTATAACCTTCTCCTATTAGGTGAAAGTGCGCAGTCAGTGCAGGCTGACAATTTTCTGAGACCATGCAATCAGCGGCCGAGCCAGATGACAGGCAGAAGAAACCTGCTGTCTGGGATTACACAGAGGGGTGGTGTTTCCCTGTGTATCACCCCCCTCCAATTGTCTCTCCCTAGTGCAGAGAGACAAAAGGGTCCTTTTAGGGGTTGAATTGCAGATACTACTGTTTCTCACACAGCCCAGTCTTTTACTATTGTCTGCACTCATAATGATAAGGGATCATTCAGTGCTGGGAGGGCTAGCAAGAGCACAAGCATAAACAGAGAAAACCGCTCCAGGTGTCTGAGCCACAATATCTCCTCCCCCAGCAAGTACGGGTGTCGCCTCAGTATGCAAATAGCATATTGCAAAGAAGATAATCCGGATGACCGCACTCCAACAAAAATCTCTTTATTAATAACAGTCTATACAGCAAAAAGGATAAAACAGATCGCTAATGCGTTTTACACTGGTGCTTACTCATAGCTAGATCTTAAACTAATAACAATGACTTATATAACCACATACCAATACATACAACATGGGCTTGATTGAAAGATTGGCATAGACCCATGGCAGGTGGCAATCTGGCTTAGATCAACTCTAAGATAAACACTGAGATAAATCAGCTGAAACCAAGATCTTCATAGATGCCATGACAGTCTCATTCTTGGTGATGCGGTTTAGATGATAAACCCCAAATCCTTACTATAATACATACGTTTCATAATATAAGTATTTACCAGTAAAAAGCACCTCGCCTAAAAATAAAAAATGGACAATAAAGCCATCAGAAGAAGACAAGGCACATGTATTGACGTGTACATATGTACATTGAAGCTGGGGGATGTGCAGCACTTGTAAAAAGAAACCCTCACATAAAGTTATATGGGTAACAAAAATATCAAAATATTATACTTATGTGTATTTAATCTGTGCTAGTATCTTATACATGAAAATTAGCCCGTAGGGTTTTCAGCACAAAGAAACCCCCCAGCCAAATGCAGAACACTCCTGTCACATACCTTGTGGACGAGCCCGACTTGCAGGGGATGGCCTCTCTTGCGGCTCCGAGGGCCCTGGTACTATATACAGGAAGCACAAGAGTCAGGAGTGGCACGAGTGCCTGGCAGGATCAACAGCAGGAAGTGGGTCTGGAACTCAGGGGGCGCTGTGCAGTAGAACTTCAGACCGAGCCGGAAGGTAGACTGGAACCTGGAAGGAGCTGGATCAGCAGACTGGTGCAGCAGACTGGAACCAAACAGCAGACTGGAACTGGATAGCAGACAGGAACACTGGTGCAGCAGACTGGAACCAAACAGCAGACTGGAACTGGACAGCAGACTGGAACCGGATAGCAGACTGGAGCTGGATAGCAGACTGGAACACTGGTGCAGCAGACTGGAACTGGACAGCAGACTGGATCTGGACAGCAGACTGGAACCGGATAGCAGACTGGAGCTGGATAGCAGACTGGAACTAGATAGCAGACTGGAACCGGATAGCAGACTGGAGCTGGATAGCAGACTGGAACACTGGTGCAGCAGACTGGAACCAAACAGCAGACTGGAATTGGACAGCAGACTGGAACCGAATAGCAGACTGGAGTTGAAGTCAGGATACTAAAGCTGGAGAGTCAGACAAGCTGGATCGGTAGCCAGGTGGACTGTGGATAAGCCAGAGGGTCAGGCAGAAGAGTAGTCAGACAAGCCGGGGTCGGATGCAGGCAGAAGACAGGGATGGTCGGAGACAAGCCGGGATCAGATGCAGGCAGATAACACGGATAATCATGAACAAGCTGGGTCTTAGTACAGAAACAGGTTCTCAAAAATCAACACACGTAACGCTGTAGAGCAGACAGCAAGATCCCCGTGTGACAGCTAGGTTTAAATAGCCCGCCTGGTGCTAATGGGCGTGCGCGCCGGCGCATAGGCACGCATGATCGCGCAACTGCACGCACAGGATGCCTGTTACTGGCAGGATCTTCCTGGCATTACCCCCCCAAGGGGCAGCCTCCGGATGCCCAACCGGGCCCATTTCTCAAGATGGGTTCTCTTAAAGGATTGAACTAAGTTTTTAGCATGAATGTTCTCCTCAGGCTCCCAAGAGTTCTCTTCTGGGCCATACCCTTTCCACTTGATCAGGAATTGGGCTTGATTATTCCTCTTCCTGCAATCAAGGATGGCTTTGATTTCAAATTCTTCCTCTCCATCCACTATTACAGGATCCAGGGGATTCAGATTCCGTTCAGGAAAAGGGTTGGAGCCAAAAGGTTTCAACAGGGAAACGTGAAAAACAGGATGAATCCTGAGGGAGTCCGGGAGTTCCAGCTCATAGGCTACCTCATTAATTTTCCTTTTTACAGGAAAAGGACCCAGGAATTTAGGACCCAACTTCTTGGAGGGACAAGTCAATTTTAGGTTTACAGTGGATAACCATACAAGGTTACCTGGTTCAAGTAGCAATTCCCCTCGTCTTTTCGAGGCGAAAGTTTCTTTGTTGCGTTCTTGAGACTTCGTCATGGTTTCCTGTAATATTTGGTTGTTGGAAGAGAAAAAATTTATTGTTTCCTGGACTGCTGGTACGGAACTTTCAGGAATGGAGTTGGGCAAAAAGGATGGATGAAACCCGTAATTAGCAAAAAACGGACTTTGTTTTGTGGCAGAATGGACAGCTTTATTGTAGGCAAATTCAGCCAAGGGAAGCAGAGAGAGTCAATCATCCTGAGAAAAGGAAGAAAAACAACAAAGATATTGCTCAAGAGTCTGGTTGATCCTCTCAGTTTGGCCATTCTTCTGGGGAAGATAGGCGGTGGAAAATGATAGTTCAATTCCTAGGGCTTTACACAGGGCTCTCCAGAATCGGGAAGTAAATTGTACTCCTCGGTCAGAAATGATATTAGCCGGAATTCCATGGAGTTTAATTACTTCTCTGATGAACGTTCTACTGATTTTATTCCGAGCACAGGTGGTACAGGATTCCACGTATTTCTTGCAGTCTTTAAGTACTTGGGGCCACCAGAAGGTGCGCAGGACAAGATCAGCCATCTTGGTAACACCAAAATGCCCTGCTAGTGCATGATCATGACAAAGTTCTAAAATTGTGACCCGTAGGCCTTCAGGTACAAAGATCTTACTTCCGAACCAAAACAGACCATTCTTCGCTTGTAGTTCTGTCCCTATAGCAGGTACCGACCCTACTGAGGCTTTCCTAATCCGGGAGAGTAGATCTTCTTCCAAACAGGAAAAAATTTCCCGGGGAAAGGATCGTATCTGGAGGTGAGGTTTCTTGAGGCTTGTGGAACATCCTAGACAGAGCGTCAGGTTTTATGTTCTTAGAACCTGGCCGATAGGTCACGTGGAAGGAGAACCTGGAAAAGAACAGGGCCCACCTGGCTTGTCGTGGTCTCAACCTCTCTGCGGATTTCAAATATTCCAGGTTTTTGTGATCTGTGTAGGTCAGAATAGGATGAGCAGCTCCCTCCAAAAGGTATCGCCATTCTTCAAGAGCGGATTTTATGGCCAGTAGTTCCCGATCTCCTACATCATAATTCCTTTCTGCAGTTGATAATTTGTGAGAAGAGAAGGCTACTGGGTATAACAAAGCTTTGGTCCCTTGTCGCTGGGAAAGAACCGCTCCAACAGCACTCTCGGAAGCGTCCACTTCCAGGACAAACGGTAAAGAGGAATCGGGATGCTTCAAAACAGCAGTGAAAGTAAACAGTCTTTTGAGGGATTCAAAGGCGGATTGCGCTTCTGGCGACCAATGAAAATGAACTCCTTGTTTGGTCAACTGAGTGATGGGGCCAATGATGGCTGAAAACCCCTTAATAAATTTTCTATAGAAATTGGCGAAGCCAACGAAACGTTGGACTCCTTTTTTGTCAGTGGAGGCTGGCCAGTCAAGAATTGCAGCATCTTGATCCCTTCCACGGAAATGACTAGTCCCAAAAATGGAATACTCTCTCACTCGAACTCGCACTTTTCAGCCTTAGCGTACAAGCCATGTAGCCGGAGCTGAGCTAAGACACATTTAACATGTCTGCGGTGGGAGTCCAGGGAGGAAGAAAAGATGAGAATGTCATCTAAGTAGACTATGACGAACAGATCCAAGTAGTCCCGGAAGACATCATTTATGAAATACTGAAAGGTTGCAGGGGCGTTGCATAGTCCAAAGGGCATTACCATGTACTCAAAGTGCCCGAAGCGAGTGCGAAAAGCTGTTTTCCACTCATCCCCTTTCCTGATACGGACCAGGTTGTAAGCCTAAAGGTCTAATTTGGTGAAAATAGTAGCAGTCCCCAGTCTCTGGAATAACTCTGGTACCAAGGGGAGAGGGTAACGATTCTTAACAGTTATTTTATTGAGTTCCCGGTAGTCTATACACAAAATCACAAAACCCACTTTGGCTTCAAATGAAAAGGTGCGAGGCTGAAGGGCGAAGTACAGTTCGCATGAATTCCGGAATGCCCTGAATTTACTTTGTTCCCCGGAAAACTTCTCAGGAGTGGGAACTCTTGGTTCAAGAGGCAGCATAACTACTGTAGGGGATGTAGTACTGCTAGCAGAAGTAGACAGAAGAGAAGGCCCCTGAGTTACAGTGGAACCAGAAAGTACTTGGACCCGTTCTTCCAGACGTGTATATCCTTTCCTGGAGACTCTTAACAGCCTGTGTAAGGCCGGCCACATGCATACAAAGTTCTTCCATAGGAGAGGCTCCCTGCTCGGGCTCGGTCATGGCTGTCTGCTACTGTCATGTACCTTGTGGACGAGCCCGACTTGCAGGGGATGGCCTCTCTTGCGGCTCCGACTCGAGGGCCCTGGTAGGATGTACAGGAAGCACAAGAACACAATAATCCAAAGGGCATTACCATGTACTCAAAGTGCCCGAAGCGAGTGCGAAAAGCTGTTTTCCACTCATCCCCTTTCCTGATACGGACCAGGTTGTAAGCCACTCGGAGGTCTAATTTGGTGAAAATAGTAGCAGTCCCCAGTCTCTGGAATAACTCTGATACCAAGGGGAGAGGGTAACGATTCTTAACAGTTATTTTATTGAGTTCCCGGTAGTCTATACACGGGCGAAGAGAGTGATCCTTCTTTTCTACAAAAAAAGATGCCTGCACCTGCTGGGGATATGTAGGGAGCTGAATGAAGGTTTTCATCGATGTACACTTTCAGTGTTCCTTGCTCCAGCTCAGTCAAAGGAAAAATCCTGCCAGAGGGGACTTCGGCTCCGGGAAGGAGCTCGATGGGGCAGTCGTAGGCCCGATGAGAAGGAAGGGTTTCAGCCCCTTTTTTACTAAAGACATCTAAAAAGTCATGGTAGACCTCGGGGACTGACTGGCATAGCTCAGAATCAGTGTTTAGACATAACAGAGCAGCGGATTCACAAGAGTCCTTCAGAGTGCAGAACTGTTGGCAGTACTGAGAGGGAAACGTAACTTCTCCGGTAACCCAGTTTATAGTAGGATTATGGGCTTGTAGCCACGGCATACCAAGAATAATAGGAAACAAAGGAGAAGCAATGATGTCCAGGCGAAGTAGTTCTTGGTGCAAGTTGAAGATGGTGACTGGAAGGGGAGCGGATTCTTGTATAACTGGCCCAGATTTTATTGCAGACCCATCGGCCAGTTGAATAGAGAGTCCATGGGCCTTGTATCGCAGTGGGATCTGGTGTTTAGCTGCAAAAGATGAGTCCAGGAAGCAGCTACAAGCCCCGGAGTCAATGATAGCGGGAACCTGTAAAGTCTTTCCTGGGAGCTGCAAAGATATAGAAAGAGTCAGGTGAGAGGAAGTCTTAGGCCAAGCAGTCACATCATCAGAGGAGACAGACAGGCACTTACGGAGCTTATTAGGACAGTTCCTGACATAGTGTCCAGGTTCCCCGCAGTACAGACACAGGTTATTTGCCCGGCGACGTTGGCGTTCCTCCATCGTGAGAGAAGGGCGGAGGACTCCAAGTTGCATGGGCTCAGAGGTATCAGGTGTAGCGGCTGGACTGGAGGTGGATGCAGGATGAGTGTAGCTGGGGACCCTAGGTAACATCCAGGTTGGGCGAGTGGGCCCAGCACCTCTTTCTGCTCTTCGCTCCCTCAATTGTTGGTCAATCTGTATAGCAAGGTTGATCAAGGCATCCAGAGTCTGAGGAAGTCCCACTCGAGCCAGTTCATCTTTTAAGGAATCGGAGCGTCCCATATGGAACTGGTAGTGGAGGGCAGCATCATTCCAGTCCGTGTCTGCACTCCATCGGCGGAATTCTGCAACATAGTCCTCTACTGCCCTACGCCCTTGTTAAAGGGTATGCAGGGTGGCTTCTGCGGTTGCAGAAAGCTGTGGGTCCTCGTATAGTTGGGCCATTGTGTCAAAGAAGGTAGTTAAATTAGTCAACACCTCAGCTTTCAGTTCCAGAAGGCGGTGAGCCCATGTTTGAGGGTCACCCAGGAATAACGAAATCACAAAACCCACTTTGGCTTCAAGCGAAAAGGTGCGAGGCTGAAGGGCGAAGTACAGTTCGCATGAATTCCGGAATGCCCTGAATTTACTTTGTTCCCCGGAAAACTTCTCAGGAGTGGGAACTCTTGGTTCAGGAGGCAGCATAACTACTGTAGCGGATGTAGTACTGCTAGCAGAAGTAGACGGAAGAGAAGGCCCCTGAGTTACAGTGGGACCAGAAAGTGCTTGGACCCATTCTTCCAGACGTGTATATCCTTTCCTGGAGACTCTTAACAGCCTGTGTTAGGCCGGCCAGGTGCATACAAAGTTCTTCCATAGGAGAGGCTCCCTGCTCGGGCTCGGTCATGGCTGTCTGCTACTGTCATGTACCTTGTGGATGAGCCCGACTTGCAGGGGATGGCCTCTCTTGCGGCTCTGACTCGAGGGCCCTGGTAGGATATACAGGAAGCACAAGAGTCAGGAGTGGCACAAGTGCCAGGCAGGATCAACAGCAGGAAGTGGGTCTGGAACTCAGGGAGCGCTGTGCAGTAGAACTTCAAACTGAGCCGGAAGGTAGACTGGAACCTGGAAGGAGCTGGATCAGCAGACTGGTGCAGCAGACTGGAAAATTACTTAGAACCCCCAAACATTATATATATTTTTTTAGAAGAGAATCTAGAGAATAAAATGGCGATTGTTGCAATATTTTTTATCACACAGTATTTGTGCAGCGGTGTTTTAAACGCAAATTTTTGGAAAAGTGACACTTTCATGAATTTTAAAAAATCCAAACAGTAAAGTTACCCCAATTTTTTTGTATAATGTGAAAGATGATGTTACGCCGAGTAAATAGATACCAAACATGTCACCCTTTATAATTGCACGCACTCGTGGAATGGCGACGAACTACGGTACCTATGAATTTCCATAGGCGACGCTTTCAAAATTTTTTACGGTTACCAGGTTTGAGCTACAGAGGAGGTCTAGGGCTAGAATTATTGCTCTCGCTCTGACGATCGCAGCGATACCTCACATGTGTGGTTTGAATACCGTTTACATATGCGGGCGCGACTTCCATATGTGTTTTCTTCGCTGCGCGAGCTCACGGGGACAGGGGCACTTTAAAAAATTTTTTTTTTTTTTTATTTATTTTATTTATTTTTGTACTTTTATAAATTGTGTTTAAAAATATTTTTTTTTTTTTTTTACTTTTATTGCTGTCACAAGCAATGTAAACATCCCTTGTGACAGTAATAGGTGGTGACAGGTACTCTTTATGGAGGGATCGGGGGTCTAAAAGACCCCCGATCCCTCCTTTACACTTCAAAGTATTCAGATCGCCGAAAACAGCGATTCTGAATACTGTGTACTTTTTTAAATTCGGCACCATTGGCAGCCGAGTAAACGGGAAGTGACGTCATGACGTCGCTTCCGCGTTTACAACAAGAAGACTGGAACGAAGCCGCTCACAGCTTCGTTCCAGCCCGCCCCCAGCCGCCGAAGATTCCCAATTGGACACCGGGCCTCCCGATCGCACGGGAGGCCCGGTAACAGCGGAGGGAGGCGGCGGGAGGGGGGGGATGTCCCCTCCCGCTCCTCCGGTATAACAGCCGAGCGGCTTTTAGCCGCATCGGTTGTTATACTCGGGTAGCCGATCGCCCGCTGAAAACAACGGTACCGGGATGATGCCTGCAGCTGCGGGCATCATCCCGGTATAACCCCGGAAAGCCGAGTACGCATATGTGCGTACGGTCGGCGGGAAGGGGTTAATCACACAAGCGTGTACTACACATCCATCAACCCACTCCTCATTACAGATTTCTGAAGCCACAGCCGATCTACATCCAAGGTCTTTTTATTCTGAGGTCTCGTACCTCCAGACATCAAAAGTACCTTCCAAAGGAATACACCTTACTGTACCCTCTGACCATATATGTCAATCTTTAGGGGGTTTAATGGCTTTTTCCTCAAAACTAGACTTCATGTACTGTGCAACCGTCTGACTGTGGGAAACCTTGCATTCCTTCCCTTGCATGGACTGCTCATTACCGATATCGATTCAAATCGGCTTATCGTCTTACCCCTGTGTCCAGGGAAACCATTGCACCCATTTAGGAGAGCACCACCTGGTGCCTTCTTTTACGGTGGATTGATGGACTAAAACCACTATCTGGTCCAGTCCCCCAACTAGAAACCCTAACCGAGATGTCATCTCTATGGCTTGTTGTCCCAACACTTTTGGCACAGAACTACAGAGTACCACTCTTTTAACAACCAACTATTAACTATGCCAAGTGATTAGTCAACAACCACAGATCACCCCTCAAATTATGTCTCTACCCCTCACAGTGTATGCCTACACAAGCGCATAGTGCTGTACGACTGTACACTGCATCGCCAGACTAAACTGCACAGCACACTTACGTCCGCTTTCTCTACAGAACAATGTGGCTTCTCTCTGTACCTAGATATTACAACAATAATATGGATGCCTCCTGTTTACTCTCTACCCAAAACTGTATTACAGTATACAACTTCACAGAACAACTGGCATTACATTTAAAAATAAAAATGGTTTCCATCATCCTTCCAAACACAAGTCCCTTTGTCCACATGCTTGTTTCAAAAGACCTTAAGCTCCCTCTACCAACTTCCTGTTGTCTGCTCAGCTCTAAAAATCCATCTAATTGGTTAAATTACATATCAATGGACAGGAAGAGGGAGGGGGGAGGGAAAGCCTAGCTTCATCTTCCCTGAACTCCATATTATGGCTGTCAAGACATTAAAAAAAATCTATGGCTAACATCATATGGAAGACTTCAACAATTTTAAAAACCTTTTGTCCAGGAAAGGGTGGAATAAACCCCCCATATTGCAAATGGGAGGGAATCCCCCTCGACTCACATATCCCCTGGGCAGTCATACCACAATTTTTGAGACCGAAATACCACACAACAACAACGCAACTAAAACCAAAAACTGAAACTCCTGCAAAAAGATAGCTCACCCTCACTAAATGCTGAAACCTGGCCCAAAAGCAGAGCAATTTCACCAGAACCAAAACACAGCAGACATGAAATGGCAGTTGCAACAAACGAAAATCTAACCACGGCCACATGGTGACTACAAGAAAATGGCCGACGACAATCGGACCACATGGTGACTACAAGAAAATGGCAGACGAAAGCTGCGCCACATGGTGACTACAAGAAAATGACTGACCACAATCGGACCACATGGTAGATAGCAAAATGGCCAACGACAATCGGACCACATGGTGACATTAACACATGAAATGCAGTTGCTGATCCTGCTAAAACTAGCACAAACCAAGATTTCTTCAATAGAAAACCAAAATTTTTCCCATTAAAACTGACTAAAACAATTGAGAATACACACTTAACCGTAGACACGTGCTATCCAGCGTTACATAAAATACAGGAACAAGACATTAAAGTGGAGGGCCACCCTAAAAAAAAAAAAAAAATTGCATGAAAAATCTTTAAAAAAATAAAAAAAAAAAACATTTGAAAAAAAAAAATTTTAAACTTACCTAAACCCTTGTTGCTAGGCAGTCTTCGTAATCTGCCTCTTCCTATTCCGCGGCATGTCCTGCTACTCGGTGAGCAGCCCTGTTGCCTTCTGGGAACCGTGTGTTTTCCTAGAAAACCACGGGGCCATTCACAGAGCGCCGCGCGCGCGTGTGCAGTAGGAAACTGGCAGTGAAGCGGCAAGGCTCCACTGCCTGTTTCCCTTACTTAGGATGGCAGTGCCGGGACCCGAGAGCCGAGGGACGGGGATGGCCTTGGGTGACCGACATCGCGGGCACCCAGGACAGGTAAGTCTACTTATTAAAAGTCAGCAGCTACAGTGTTTGTAGCTGCTGACTTTAAAAAAAAAATTTCGCTGGCCGGAATCCCGCTTTAAGAAATACAAACAGCGATCCTAGAAACTTGAGACCACCCACAGGGTGTAGAAACAGTTCCTATTGTAAGTTCTTCCAGCATTGCATGGCCGCCCTTCCCCCTCTCAGCCACATGGCCACTTGAATATGTGGCAGCCATTTTCAAAAGTAACCACAAAGTTCACTAAACCATTTGTAGGTGAAAAATATTATTACATTTATGGGGACATGTGTCTTGAAACAATATATACTATACACAACTGACTTAGTCCCATACAAAAGTAATATTCACAATTCATACATTTCTATTTCTCATATACTTATTACACAACATACAGTTACTTCATAAATATTGTAGGTTGTATAAAATGGGTTAAAAAATAGACCTATCATTACTGACAAACATACAATTAAAATTCCGCCATTATAACAAAAGATGAAAAATTGGTTCTTTAGCAAAGCAGAACCTACCTAAAGCATCATACAAAAAAAACGTACCCCTTCCTCAGGACAACAAAGTATTTCAAACAATTTGATGTCCTGGACTAGGACCTGCTATCCCATCCTACTGATCTGATTGTGTAGGAGGTTCTGTTCACTCCTACCTGGCTCGCCATCTTAACTGTCGAGATTTCGCTATATGCTATGCGCAAAGCATGTCTCCTGCGCTACTAAGCGCCCTTTCAGCCTTTTGGTATAATGCATCGCAATAAACCTGTGTCTCTCGCATTTCCCCAAGAAAACAGACATAGTCACCTACTTAGCTCCATCGCTCGACCAACTGACCTGATCCTGCGAGAAATCTTTATTCATATAACAATAGAGCCTGATGGTTTCACAATCGACCAATCAAGCACAGGCATTCCTTCAAACAAGAGGGGTTATACAACAACCAATGAACAATGACTAGGGGAGTCTTATGGGCATGTCTGGGCAGAGGCAGTGTGTATGATTTCCCGCCCCCTGTCTCTGTAAGCTATCATTTTCAGCTAGACAATGGCTGGTCTTCAAATCATGGACGCTGTCCGACCATAACGCACCCAAAGGGTCCCATTTTTACTGTTGGTGTGAATCCTTATTTTGCATTGTTCAACCCGGATTATACTACCTTTCTTGTGGATGGGAGATTATCTGCAGGGGCACGCCACGGCCCTCCAAATGTGTTGGTCAGGCACACAGGGGTGACACGAGCGTACATCCGCTAAACCGATAATGTCTTTGCAGAGCGAACACATCCCCCCAGACGATCGTTCTGTGCATTGCACAGGGGCCCTTCGCTGGCGCACATATCCCCACTCTGCAAACACTTCTCTACATCCCCAACGAGCTTTTCACTACCAAACGGATCTCAACCAGCGCCAGTCAACTCTTTAGAGCGTGCTGCGGGAGAACTAACACTGGGAGACCGGGAGACACTACAATACATATTAAGTAAATCTTCATAAAAATTTCCACAACATTATCTACTAGGACCACCAGGTCCTTTTCCATCCTAGATTCCCCCAGAGGTTCTCCCCCTAGTGTATAGATTGCATTCATATTTTTGCCACCCAAATGCATTATTTTACATTTTTATACATTAAACCTCATTTGCCATGTAGTTACCCACCCCATTAAATCTTCTTGCAAGGTTTCCACATCCTGCAAAAAAGTTATTGCCCTGCTTAGCTTGTTATCGTCCGCAAATACAGAGATTGAACTGTTCACCCCATCCTCCAGGTCATTTATGAACAAATAAATAGGATTGGTCCCAGCACAGAACCCTGGGGGACCCCACTACTCACCCTTGACCATTCCGAGTATTCCCCATTTTTCACCACCCTTTGAACTCGCCCTTGTAGCCAGTTTTCAATCCATGTACTCACCCTATGGCCCATGCCAACGGACCTTATTTTGTACAGTAAACATTTATGGGGAACTGTGTCAAATGCTTTTGCAAATTCCATATACACCATGTCTACGGGCCTTCCTTTATCTAGATGGCAACTCTCTTCCTCATAGAAGGTTAATAGATTGGTTTGGCAAGAATGATTCTTCATGAATCCATGCTGATTACTGCTAATGATACCGTTTTCATTACTAAAATCTTGTATATAGTCCCTTATCATCCCCTCCAAGAGCTTGCATACTATTGATGTTAGGCTAACTGGTCTGTAATTCCCAGGGATGTATTTTGGGCTCTTTTTAAATATTGGTGCTACTTTGGTTTTTCTCCAATCCGCTGGTACCATTCCAGTCAGTAAACTGTCAGTAAAAATTAGGAACAATGGTCTGGCAATTACTTGACTGAGTTCCCTAAGTACCCTTGGGTGCAAGCCACCCGGTCCCAGTGCTTTATTAACGTTAAGTTTCCCAAGTCTAATTCTAATTCTGTCCTCTGTTAGCCATGAGGGTGCTTCCTGTGATGTGTCACGAGGATAAACACTGCAGTTTTAGTTACTGAAGCCCCCTGATTCCCTCGTGAAGACTGAGGAGAAGAATAAATTCAATACCTTCACCATAGCCCCATCCTTTGTAACCAGATGTCATTCTTTATAGGGCCCATATGGTCTGTCCTCCCTTTTTTACTGTTTACATACTTAAAGAGTTTCTTGGGATTTTATTTGCTCTCCTCCTCTATCTGTCTTTCGCGTTCTATCTTAGCCGCCCTAATTGCACCCTTACATTTCTTGTTGCATTCTTTATAAAGTTTGAATGCTGATGATGATCCCTCAACCCTGTATTTTTTGAAGGCCTTCTCTGGGATAGCGCAGTATTTTTCTAGTTTTGAATTTGTTACTATACTTCCCTTGGGTTTATGTGCTTTAGTCAACCTACCACTAATGCTCCCAATACTACCCTCTGGACTATGTTCCACGCTGACTATCTCTACCTCTGGACCCTCCCCCGTCACCTAGTTTAAAAACCCCTCTAACTTTTTGGCCATCTTTACTCCCAGCTTGTGGTGGCACCTGAAGTGAATGCATAATTAGGTCCCACACGCATATGTATACAGGGATCACACCACACATATGAGGTATTGGGTCTGGGGTGCTCGGGATCGGGGTAACGGGTCTGGGGTGCTTGGGATCAGGGTGATGGGACTGGGGTGCTCAGGATTAGGGTGACGGATCTGGTGTGCTCGGTATCGGGGTGAGGGGTCTGGGGTGCTCGGGTTCCGGGTGACGGGTCTAGGGTGCTCAAGATCGGGGTGACGGGTCTGGGATGCTTGGGATCAGGGCGATGGGACCAGGGTGCAGGGGATCAGGGTGACGAGCCTGGGGTGTTCGGGATCAGGTGACGGGATCAGGGTGATGGAATCAGGGTGCTTGGGATCAGGGTGATGGGATTAGGGTGATGAGATCGAGGGGGTTGATGGGTCTGGGATGCTCGGGATCAGGGTGACGGGATCGGGGTGATGAATACAGGGTGCTTGGGATAAGAGTGATGGGATCAGGGTAACGGGTCTGAGGTGCTCTGGCTCAGGCTCAGGATTATGGTGACGGGATCAGGGTGAGGGGTCTGGGATACTCGGGATCAGAGTGATGGGATCGGGGTGATGAGATCAGGGTGCTCAGGATCAGGGTGATGGGATCAGGGTGATGGGATTGGGGTGATGGGTCTGGGATGCTTGGGATCAGGGTGATGGGACCGGGGTGCATGGGATCAGGGTGATAGGCCTGGGGTGTTCGGGATCCGGGTGACGGGTCTGGGCTGCTCAGAATCAGGGTGACGAGTCTGGGGTGCTCGGGATCAGGGTGCTTGGGATCAGGGTGATGGGATCAGGGTGCTTGGGATCAGGGTGATGGGATCAGGGTGATGGGATTGGGGTGATGGGTCTGGGATGCTCGGGATCAGGGTGACGGGATCGAGGTGATGAGATCAGAGTGCTTGGGATAAGAGTGATGGGATCAGGGTGATGGGATCAGGGTGAGGGGTCTGAGGTGCTCTGGATCAGGCTCAGGATTATGGTGACGGGATCAGGGTGATGGGATGGGTTGATGGGCCTGGGGTGCTCGGGATCAGGGTGACGGGATCAGGGTGAGGGGCCTGGGATGCTCTGGATCAGGGTGACGGGATCGGGGTGATAAGATCAGGGTGCTCGGGATAAGAGTGATGGGATCAGGGTGATGGGATCAGGGTGATGGGTCTGAGGTGCTCTGGATGAGGGTGATGGGTCTGCGGTGCTCGGGATCAGGGTGATGGGTCTGGGACGCTCAGGATCAGGGTGATGGGATCAGGGTGATGAGATCCGGGGACTGGGGATCAGAGTGATGAGATCAGGGTGACATGATCGGGATGATGGGATCAGGGTGATGGGTCTGAGGTGCTCTGGATCAGGGTCAGGGTGATGGGTCTGGGGCACTTGGGATCAGGGTGATGGGCCTGGGGTGCTCAGGATTATGGTGACAGGATCAGTTGATGGGCCTGGGGTGCTCAGGATCAGGGTGATGAGCCTGGGGTGCTCGGGATCAGGGTGATGGGATTGGGGTAATGAGATCAGGGTGCTCAGGATCAGGGTGATGAGATCAGGGTGACGGGATCGGGGGGGTGAGATCAGGGTGACGGGTCTGAGGTGCTCTGGATCAGGGTGATGGGTCTGGGGCACTTGGGATCAGGGTGATGGGCCTGGGGTTCTCAGGATTATGGTGACGGGATCAGGGTGACAAGATCGGTTGATGGTCCTGGGGTGCTCGGGATCAGGGTGATGAGCCTGGGGTGCTCGGGATCAGGGTGATGGGATCGGGGTGACGGGATCAGGGTGAGGGGCCTAGGGTGCTCAGGATCAGGGTGATGGGTCTGGGGTGCTCAGGATCAGGGTGATGGGTCTGGGGTGCTTGGGATCAGGGTGATGGGTCTGGGGTGCTCAGGATCAGGGTGACAGGATCAGGGTGATGAGATCAGGGTGCTCAGGATAAGAGTGATGGGATCAGGGTAATGGGATCAGGTTGACGGGTCTGAGGTGCTCGGGAAAAGGGTGATGAGGCTGGGGTGCTCGGGATCAGGATGACGAGATCGGGGTGACGGGATCAGGGTGATGGGTCTGGGTGCTCAGGATCAGGGTGATGGGATTGGGGTAATGAGATCAGGGTGCTCCGGATCAGGGTGATGAGATCAGGGTGATGGGATTGGGGTGATGGGATCAGGGTGACGGGTCTGAGGTGCTCTGGATCAAGGTGATGGGTCTGAGGTGCTCGGGATCAGGGTGATGAGATCAGGGTGCTCAGGATAAGAGTGATGGGATCAGGGTGATGGGATCAGGTTGACGGGTCTGAGGTGCTTGGGAACAGGGTGATGAGCCTGGGGTGCTCGGGATCAGGATGATGGGATCGGGGTGACGGGATCAGGGTGATGGGTCTGGGTGCTCGGGATCAGGGTGATGGGATCGGGGTGATGAGATCAGGGTGGTGGGATCGGGGTGATGAGATCAGGGTGCTCGGGATCAGGGTGATGAGATCAGGGTGAAGGGATTGGGGTGATGGGATCAGGGTGACGGGTCTGAGGTGCTCTGGATCAGGGTGATGGGTCTAAGGGATGCTCGGGATCAAGGTGACGGAATTGGGGTGATGGGATCAGGGTGAGGGGCCTGGGATGCTCGGGATCGGGGTGATGAGATCAGGGTGCTCGGGATAAGAGTGATGGGATCAGGGTGATGGATCTGGGGTGCTCAGGATCAGGGTGATGGGATCGGGGTGATGGGATCAGGGTGACGGGTCTGAGGTGCTCTGGGTCAGGGTGATGGGTCTGGGATGCTCGGGATCAGGGTGATGGGATCAGGGTGATGGGCAGGGCTGGACTGGGATAAAAATTTGGCCCTGGACTTCATCCAGACCGGCCCACTTTAATTGTGCAAACAAGCACAAAAACAGCCTATAAACTATACGCAATTGTGCAAAAATACATAAGTAGCATAACATAAGGAGTCCTCACTAACCTCTTTTATTATTTCACTTATTCTCCTCTGTATTTTTCTCATCTTTCTCACATCACTGCGTGAAGTTGAGGGCGAACCAAGAAAGCCATTACTTTGACAGGCTGTCACTGAAACCAGCCCACTGAGCCATCGGCCCACCGGGAAACTCCCTGTAGTCCCGATGGCCAGTACATGCCTGGTGATGGGCCTGGGATGCTGGGGACTGGGGTGATGGGATCGGGGTGCTCGGGATCAGGGTGATGGGATTGGGGTGGCGTTTGGCTTGTGGCGGCGCCTTATTCACTGGAATGAGTTCCATATGGCGGTCATACTGCTTGGCGGCCTTTTCAGTAAGTTTTTCCGTATCACATCCAGCCTGGGGTGCTCGGGATCAGGATGATGGGCCTGGGGTGCTCAGGATCAGGGTGACGGTCCTGGGGTGCTCGGGATCAGGGTGATGGGTCTGGAGTGCTCGGGATCAGGGTGATGGGTCTGGGGCGCTTGGGATCAGGGTGATGGGTCTGGGGTGCTCAGGATCAGGGTGACGGGATCGGGGTGATGAGATCAGGGTGCTCAGGATCAGGGTGATGGGATCAGGGTGATGGGATCAGGGTGACTGGTCTGAGGTGCTCTGGATCAGGGGTAGGGTGATAGGTCTGGGTCGCTCGGGATTAGGGTGATGGGCCTGGGGTGCTCAGGATCATGGTGAAGGAATCAGGGTGACGGGATCAGTGTGTTGGGCCTGGGGTGCTCGGGATCAGGGTGATGGGCCTGGGGTGCTCGGGATCAGGGTAACAGGATTAGGATGATGGGCCTGGGGTGCTTGGGATCAGGGTGATGAGATCAGGGTGACATGATCGGGATGATGGGATCAGGGTGATGGGTCTGAGGTGCTCTGGATCAGGGTCAGGGTGATGGGTCTGGGGCGCTCGGGATCAGGGTGATGGGCCTGGGGTGCTCATGATTATGGTGACAGGATCGGTTGATGGGCCTGGGGTGCTCAGGATCAGGGTGATGAGCCTGGGGTGCTCGGGATCAGGGTGATGGGATTGGGGTAATGAGATCAGGGTGCTCAGGATCAGGGTGATGAGATCAGGGTGACGGGATCGGGGGGGTGAGATCAGGGTGACGGGTCTGAGGTGCTCTGGATCAGGGTGATGGGTCTGGGGCACTTGGGATCAGGGTGATGGGCCTGGGGTTCTCAGGATTATGGTGACGGGATCAGGGTGACAAGATCGGTTGATGGTCCTGGGGTGCTCGGGATCAGGGTGATGAGCCTGGGGTGCTCGGGATCAGGGTGATGGGATCGGGGTGACGGGATCAGGGTGAGGGGCCTAGGGTGCTCAGGATCAGGGTGATGGGTCTGGGGTGCTCAGGATCAGGGTGATGGGTCTGGGGTGCTTGGGATCAGGGTGATGGGTCTGGGGTGCTCAGGATCAGGGTGACAGGATCAGGGTGCTCAGGATAAGAGTGATGGGATCAGGGTAATGGGATCAGGTTGACGGGTCTGAGGTGCTCGGGAAAAGGGTGATGAGCCTGGGGTGCTCGGGATCAGGATGACGAGATCGGGGTGATGGGATCAGGGTGATGGGTCTGGGTGCTCAGGATCAGGGTGATGGGATTGGGGTAATGAGATCAGGGTGCTCCGGATCAGGGTGATGAGATCAGGGTGATGGGATTGGGGTGATGGGATCAGGGTGACGGGTCTGAGGTGCTCTGGATCAAGGTGATGGGTCTGAGGTGCTCGGGATCAGGGTGATGAGATCAGGGTGCTCGGGATAAGAGTGATGGGATCAGGGTGATGGGATCAGGTTGACGGGTCTGAGGTGCTTGGGAACAGGGTGATGAGCCTGGGGTGCTCGGGATCAGGATGATGGGATCGGGGTAACGGGATCAGGGTGATGGGTCTGGGTGCTCGGGATCAGGGTGATGGGATCGGGGTGATGAGATCAGGGTGGTGGGATCGGGGTGATGAGATCAGGGTGCTCGGGATCAGGGTGATGAGATCAGGGTGAAGGGATTGGGGTGATGGGATCAGGGTGACGGGTCTGAGGTGCTCTGGATCAGGGTGATGGGTCTAAGGGATGCTCGGGATCAAGGTGACGGAATCGGGGTGATGGGATCAGGGTGAGGGGCCTGGGATGCTCGGGATCGGGGTGATGAGATCAGGGTGCTCGGGATAAGAGTGATGGGATCAGGGTGATGGATCTGGGGTGCTCGGGATCAGGGTGATGGGATCGGGGTGATGGGATCAGGGTGACGGGTCTGAGGTGCTCTGGGTCAGGGTGATGGGTCTGGGATGCTCGGGATCAGGGTGATTGGATCAGGGTGATGGGCCTGGGGTGCTCAGGATCAGGGTGACGGGCCTGGGGTGCTCGGGATAAGAGTGATGGGCCTGGGATGCTGGGGACTGGGGTGATGGGATCGGGGTGCTCGGAATCAGGGTGATGGGATTGGGGTGGCGTTTGGCTTGTGGCGGCGCCTTATTCACTGGAATGAGTTGTATTTGGCGGTCGTACTGCTTGGCGGCCTTTTCCGTAATTTTTTCTGCATCACATCCACAGCGCTGGTTACCAATATGGCTGCTGGATGGTCAGGGGATGGCAAACCTGCAGGTCAACAGAATATGGTGCTCGGGATCAGGGTGACAAGATTGGGGTGATGAGATCAGGGTGCTCGGGATATGGGTGATGGGATCAGGGTGTCGGATTCGGGGTGATGAGATCAGGGTGACGGGTCTGAGGTGCTCGGGATCAGGGTGATGGGATGAGGGTGACGGGATCAGGGTGATGGGATCAGGGTGATGGGTCTGAGGTGCTCTGAATCAGGGTCAGGGTGATGGGTCTGGGGCGCTCGGGATCAAGGTGATGGGCCTGGGGTGCTTGGGATCAGAGTGATGGGCCTGGAGTGCTCGGGATCAGGGTGATGGGCCTGGGGTGCTAGGAATCAGGGTGCTAGGAATCAGGGTGATGGGACTGGGGTGACGGGATCAGGGTGATGGGCCTGGGGCGCTCGGGATCAGGGTGATGGGCCTGGGGTTCTCAGGATCAGCGTGATGGGCCTGGGGTGCTCGGGATCAGGGTGATGGGCCTGGGGTGATCAGGGGGCTCGGGATCGGAGTGATTGGGATCGGGACATTTGGCTTGTGGCAGCGCCTTATTCACTGGAATGAGTTGTATTTGGCGGTCGTGCTGCTTTGCGGCCTTTTCCATAGATTTTTCCGCATCACATCCACGGCGCTGGTTACCAATATGGCCGCTGGATGGTCAGGGGATGGTAAACGTGCAGCTCAACAGCCTATGTTAACCCCACCCCCCCGCCGCCCGTGTAAATGGGATATTATGTGCCCCTTGTGAGGTAAATGCCGGGACCACCTTATTAGATTGAGAGGTCATCCAGCACAGAACTGATGGGGGGTGCCTATTCTTTTGGACAATATAAATCCTTTACATTCATTATCGATTCCATATCCATAGAACTATTGGGCTCCTGCGCACTTGTTTGTGTTCAGACAAATTGCAGAAATTGACAGAGTTTCTTACTCAATATCATAAATCATCAAAACAACATAGGATATAGTCTGGACCTATTAAGGCAGAAGTAAACATAAATATCCAAAAGAGTGAAATAAATATCCGGTGTTACCTGTATAGCAATATGCTCCGAACTATGTGAATCCCAATATCTCTTTAAGACAGAGGGTATAAATCTAAAATACCAAGAAAACCAGGCATCTCTAAAGCCTCGTACACACGATCGGATTGTTGGCCAACAAAACCATGGAATTTTGTCCGAAGGGCGTTGGCTCAAACTTGTCTTGCATACACACAGTCATACAAATGTTGGCAACAATTACGAACGTAGTGACGTACTAGGCGTACTACGTGTTTTTTTTCAGCTCTTTAGCGCCACCCTTTGGGCTCCCTCTGCTAATTTCATGTTAGTAGAAGTTTGGTGAGTGTTGCTTTTCTTTTCGCGTTTTTCATTTAGCGATTTTAAGTTCACGCTTTTAAGTTCGCGCTTTTCAGTTCGTTTCTGAACGGCCGTTCGTCAACCAGACATATTGCGGAATCAGAGGAGATAACGTGTTATTTATTATTGGCCTTGGAGTAATTGCTTTGAAATTTTTTTTTTGGTTGAATAATGATTTGATTTGGTATATTTTCTATATTTTTGGATGCATAGAATGCACTTTTTTAATTTTCTTTTTTTCTTTTTTTAATGCATAATAAAAAAATTGTGGAGAATAATACTTGGCTATGTGTTTTACTTCAAATGACAGTTTGGGAGTAGGCAGTTACGTTTAAAAAATACAATGTAAAATTGACAAGGGACACCAACATAGTTGTATCTTTGACCTTAAAAACTATGGAATAATGGTGTTGTGGTAACTTGCCCCTCCCCAAAAAAAAAGCATAATAATATTATTCTTGATATCACTAGAAAAAAAAGCCTTTGAAAATTCGTTTGCAATAACTCCATCAGTATCACCAGCAAAGCAGCTTTATTATTATCCCATTAAAGAAGAAGAGAATTGTGCACTGCATTTCGAGATTTTATAATTTGCCGCGTCATGAATGTTAATTCTCTATTACGAACACTAGTTTACAAGACCGACCGACCGCTTCTGCTTCCGAGCATGCGTGTTTGTACTTTGGACTTTTGTCCGACGGACTTGCATACACACGATTGGAAAATCCGATTGGCAGAAAGTCTGACAACAATTGCATACACACGGTCGGATTTTCCACCAACAGCCTGACATCGAACATTTCCCGTTGGAAAGTCCAATCGTGTGTACGGGGCATTAGGCTGCTGGATGGTCAGGGGATGGCAAACCTGCAGCTCAAGAGCCTATTTTAACTACCCCCCCCCCCCCCCCCCCCATAAATCAGATATTATGTGCCCCTCGTGAGGTGAATGCTGCAACCACCTTATTAGATTGAGAGGTCAACCAGCACAGAACTGATGGGGGTATCTATTCTTTTGGACAATGTAAATTCTTCTATTCATTACCAATTCCATATCCATAGAACTATTGGGCTGCTGCAAACTTGTCTGTGTTTGAACAAATTGCCGAAATTGACAGAGTTGAATTTATCCCCTCTGTCTTAAAGAGATATTGGGATTCACATTGTTCGGAGTGTATTGCTATACACCAGATATTTATTTCCCTCTTTTGGATATTTATGTTTACTTCTGCCTTAATAGGTCCAGACTATATCCTATGGACCGGTAGGCAAAACATCTGAGACAGATCCTGTATTCTTCTATTCCAGAGTAAGAAACTCTGTATATAACACACTTGCAAAATATGTATGGTCCTGAAGAAGCGGGGAATCCCGCGTAACACGTAGACCAGTTACAAGTACATGTATCTGTAGCGGTACCCCCATGGGGGCTGCTGAATTGGTTATAGCAATTTGCCAATCACCCCGCTTCCGACCTCCTGTCACCAAGTACAAAACACCAAACAGTCAATAGTTAAGTTTTCTTGCTCTTTATTTGTGGGAATGATCTGGATTATCTATTGGTAGATATGAGCTGCTCCACCAGATCCCACTAACAATGAGGGTATCATCCATAGCCATAGCCTTTTGTTACTGGACTCTCCCTTTGCAGAGCCCTTCTTGAATCTATTGCTTCCTGTGCTACTCGGACTATCCGATTTGTGAATTCCCCGGTACAGTGCTCCCAAATTGAACAAAGGCATTACTCTGAATAATTCCTCTGCTTGACTGATATAGTTTCTTTGGAGCAGAGATTCTCGAGTCAAAGGCCTACACCGCCTATTTCCATGACCCACATACTAACGCCCCTCAGTCTATGGAAGTTACTGTCCATTATTGCTTAGGCTGTGTTCCGTAGTCACACAGCATGGCACTTCACTCACTCCTGCACTTGCTTCTTTAGGTTTCGCTGACCTGTTCTCCACGATCAACACTCTGTGTTCCCCAGTCACAGAAAGTCGATCCACTGGTCCACTTCCTCCGCTTAACTCCTACTCCCTCCTCGATTGCATGGCACATCCCCGCATGGGAATGCCCAGCTCCTTCCTCAGCGTTACACGCCGGCTTCTCTGTACTCCAGGCATCTACCCTGGACCTCCCTTGAGGGCATGCTCGAGACTCTCCTCCTCCCGGTCCCCAGGCCCTCGGCCTCCTGGAATTTCTCCCTCCACCGAACTCCTTGACTCCTCCAACTTCCCCAACTCCTCCCCCGGAAGCATATGACCCTACTTATATGTGAGACCTCCTCTCGACCAGGCAAATTAATGATTTGTCAGAACTCTCACACGAGCTTCCTGCCACTCCCAGCCCATCCCCTCCTTTCCAGAACAATCCACCGTCAAGCAGTGCAGGCATCTCTGAGCCTAAGTGTAGGTGGCCACCCCCCCCCCGCTATCCTGACACTCCCACTACTGGATCAAATCAATCAGGCCTAGGAAAGAACCACAGGCCTGGCTAAATGTACCTGTAACTAGGTCTTGCACTACCAAATACCACTATAGTACCTACCCTAAAGTAGAGGGTGCTACATCCACCCCCCACTAAAATTCACAACTGTGCTCAGTTGTGGAAAAGTGAATTGAAAATGCCTCTTTGTTAATCTTATCTCATATCGCCTGATTTAGAGTGGGAAAGGGATAAAAGGAATACCATGAAAAAGAATAACATAGTGCCAAACACATATAAATCAACACATGTACAATTTCACAGACGGTACATCCTGACTACAGATCCCTGCAACTACCAGATACATACAAGTGGAACCAGAGCACTACTCCCTAGAGAGGAATACTCTGCTTACCACAGGTCTTCTTCTTTTTTTTTTTTTTATATAATGGGATAGACAGCAGCCACATCCCGGGACTTTTCCTAAGAGAAAACATAAACCATATACAACTAACTCTGAACTATCTGTAATTTACACTTCACCAAACAAAGGGGGTTCTGATCCTTCATCTGGTGACATAACAATAAAGTAAAGAGATAGCATGGGGTTCCCTGTCAGAATTGTCACTCCCTTAAAAGGAGTCTGCAAGACCTCCTACAGAGTGCAACCTGCCAGTGATGAGACACATACAGTGGGGACGGAAAGTATTCGGGCCCCCTTAAATTTTTCACTCTTTGTTATATTGCAGCCATTTGCTAAAATCATTTTTTTTTCAATCAAAAAGGGTTTTATTGCTCATAAAAAACAAACAGTACATTTATACATGAACCATAATCAACATTTTTTTTTTCCCTCCCAAGTACTAAAATAGCCATCAATCAAGTGTTGCAGTTTACAACTTAAAACTTTCAACATTCGGACTATGTGTCCCGTCTGATTTAACCAGAGGTGTGTTCTCCAGCTACCTCCCACCTTCCTCCTCCATCCTACAGTACACATTTTCTATAGCTTCATATCATATTTGTCATGTGGCCTAGCTCCCAGCCATCTGGCATATACCTCATTTCGCCTTTGAATTTAAGCACTTCTTAACAGTCTCATCTGTACCAATTCCATGGGGCTTATTCCAGGCACATCTAGCCATGGGTCCCACAGTCTATCAAATTTTCCAGGGCTCCCCCTGTGCTGGTATATATATTTTTCCATTATAAGTGTTTTTCCCATGTTCTGTATCCATGTTGTGCACCTAAGTGGCGTAGCAGATTTCCATCCCATCAGTATTACCTTTCTGGCCTGAAACAGTGCTCGTGCGAAGGAGACCCTCGTCACCTCCTCCGCTATCACCCCCTCCAAAACTCCCAGTAAGCAACATAATGGATCTAGGGGGACATTGGCCTGGAACACCTGATTTAGTGTAGCCAGGACCTCCGCCCAGTACCTATGGAGTTTGGGGCAACGCCAAAGGAGGTGAATCAGGTCCCCAGCCGCTGCCCTGCACCTGCCACATAGTGAGTCTGGTGCTCTGCCCATTCTGTATAGCTTTACAGGGGTATAATGTACTCTCAATAGGATATATAGTTGGGAGACCTTTTGAGCCACGTTTAGTGAGCAGGTGTTAACCGCTTGCAAAGCTTCTTCCCACACCTCCCCTGAAATGGGGCCCACATCCGCCTCCCATTGAGCTACCGCCCTTGTGGGATACCCTTCTAGGAAAGACTATAATAGCATGTTATAGCATTGTGAAATTATGTCTTTAGTCTCTGACGCCTCCTGCATCATATGAAAAACAGGTGTGGGGGACTGGGACCAGTCTGTCGCTTCCCCTTGTGCTCTAATTGCATGTTGTAATTGTAAATAATAAAATAACATATTGGTAGGCAGAGAATATTTAGCTTGTAAATCCTTAAAAGATAACAATGTCCCATTACTAAAAATCTGATTCAAATGAGTGATACCCCTGCGGTGCCACCTGGGCCCTTGTTGGATCTTGGCTAGTTCTGCGTATATTTTATTTTCCCAAAGCGGGCTATACTTGGTAAAGCCTGTCACATTTTGCAGTTGTTTAGCCTTGTTCCAAACCTTCTGGAGAAGTGTATATGTGGGCATTTGCTTGTTGGGCCTTTGGAAAAGGTGGGCTTCCAGTCCCTCAGGAACTGACTCCGCCCCTGTGCCCACCAGCATAAGCTTAGCCGATGAACACATCGGTGAAGGAGCCATGGCACCTATCAGATGCTGCAATTGTGCTGCCAAGTAGTATATCCAGGGATTGGGGAGGGCTAGGCCTCCCCCCTCCTTTGAACACTGCAGCTGCTCTAATTTAATTCTGGGGGGTTTGGTGTGCCACAATAACAGCCGGAACAAGGAGTTAACCACCCTGAATATCTTCAGTGTTATGTAGCATGTACAAAAATTGTGGCATCAGAATCATCTTTATGAGATTAACTTTCCCTGCCAGGGACATTTTAAGTTTATTCCATACATTTATTTTATCTCTAAACCGCGATAGCAAAGGGTAGATATTCAGGCTACAGAATTCAGTAAGTTTGGGTGAAATGAATATACCTAGGTATTTGAAGGTAGATACTATGGGTATCTGGCTTGGGGATCTCTCATTAGTTACCGGCGTTCCATCTAGAAACATTAACGCTGATTTAGTCCAGTTGATAGTGAGGCCTGAAAAGTGGCCAAACTTCATTATAAGGGACATTACCTGATTTAGGGACCTCTCCGCATCTTCCAAGAACAGAAGCATGTCGTCGGCGTAGAGCATGATTTTTTCATGCAATTCGCCATACCGAAAACCCCTAATCTGTGGGCAATCTCTCACCTGCGCCGCAACTTGGTCAGAACCGCCCACAGATACGTCCAGTCTTTACCCGTTTTTAGCAGCCTTCCCAATGTAAAGGAGGCATTTAGTACCTTGAGCAGTTTGGGTAAGATTGTTTCGCCATATTAGGTATAGACCTCCATGGGAAGCCCATCGTCCCCCGGGGCCTTGCAAGTAGGAAAAGAAGCTGCCGCCTCCCTCAACACGTCCAGCGTGATTGGTGCTTCCATCTCTCCCCTCGCTTGGTGGGTCAGAGTTGGAAGTGTTATTGTGCCCATGTGTGTCTGCAGTTCCTCGTCTGTATAATTGTCACATGGTTTGTATACCTCAGCATAGAAGGATGCCAGCTCCTCTATAATTTTCTCCAGATCATTCACCAGAAGTCCCAAAGAGCTACATATCGCTCCTATAGCAGGGGACAACTGTTGAGATCTGGCTATCCTCGCCAACAGCCTGCCAGTTTTTTCACCTTCTTCATAAAATGCTTGTTTGGTGAAAAACCGTTTACGTTCCGCGGTGCAGGATCTCAACTGGTCCAGAGACTCCTGAGCCGATATCCATGCCTCCCTCGCGGACTCTGATGAGTCTAGAACAAAAGCAAGCTCCAATTGCTTCACCCGGTCTTCTGCTAAAATCATTTAAGTTCATTTTTTTGCCCTCATTAATGTACACACAGCACCCCATATTGACAGAAAAAGACAGAATTGTTGACATTTTTGCAGATTTATTAAAAAAGAAAAACTGAAATATCACATGGTCCTCAGTATTCAGACCCTTTGCTCAGTATTTAGTAGAAGTAGAAGCAATGTGTACATTAATGAGGGAAAAAATGAACTTAAATGATTTTAGCAAATGGCTGCAATATAACAAAGAGTGAAATATTGAAGGGGGTCTGAATACTTTCCGTCCCCATTGTATATGCCCGTAGGCCAATATACCGTATTTATCGGTGTATAACACGCACTTTTTTCCCCTTAAAATCAAGGGAAAATTGTGGGTGCGTGTTATACGCCGATCCCCGCTAATTGTGAGCTATCGGCGCCGATCGCCGCCGACATTCACATAGTGAGTAGTTTTAAATATGGCGCCGCGGAGTTCGGAGGGACTCGGTGGAGCTGAACGCGCGCCGCCGAAATCACAGAGCCGAGATACACATAGTCAAGTGTATTCAGCTCTTTCCGGCGCCGCTCACAGTCACGCCCAGTCCCGCCATTGGACCTGTGTTATGTCCATCATAGGGCGGGACTGGGCGGGACTGTGAGCGGCGCCGGAAAGAGCCGAGTACACTCGACTATGTGTATCTCGGCGGCGTTCGTTCAGTTCCGCCACCGCCGAGTCCCTCCGAACTCCGCGGCCCCATATTTTAAACTACAACTACATGCAGCTATGTGTATGTCGGCGGCGGCAGCGGCAGCGGTAGGCATGGACACTGGGGGCAAGGCTGCACTGACCACTGGGGCAAAGCTGCACTGGGGCAAGGCTGCACTGGGGCAAAGCTGCACTGACAAGACTGCACTGGGGCAAAGCTGCACTGGGGCAAAGCTGCACTAACAAGACTGCACTGGGGCAAAGCTGCACTGACAAGGCTGCAATGGACACTGGGGCAAGGCTGCACTGACACTGAAAAGGCTGCAATGACACTAACAAGGCTGCAGATGAACACTGATGAGGCTGCACTGATGGGCATTTTAATGTAAGTTTCTTTTCCTTAAACTTACCTCCTAAAAGTTTTTTTCCTTAAAATTCTCTCCTAAACTTGGGGTGCGTGTTATACGCCGGCGCGTGTTATACGCCGATAAATACGGTACTTTCTGTTTGGCACCTCATCATTGATGAAGTCACGTGTGTTGTGACGCAACTAGTCGGGAGGAGCTTGGTGACTTCACTTCTGGCTCCTGCCGTGACCGGAAGTCTTTTCATTTGTTTGACATGTTTTTTGTTGCCTGGCCTGCTGTTGCCATTTTTATTGTAAAGGAGTTTTTAGATTTTTTTTTTTTGATAAAATACTTTTGAACCTTTAAACCTACTACACTATGGAGAGCCTTCTTTTTTATCTTCTATCTTGCGGATTGGGAGAAACTTTTTTCTAGGAAAGGACCGCGGAGAGCGGAGAAAAAGTTACAGCGATCCCTTGGACCTTGTGAGGAAAGCTTCAACAACAGGCTGGTCGTTTACTGTTGCCCCACCTATAGGATTGGAAGAAAACTTTCTTCTAGGAAAAGACCGTGGAGACCGGACAAGAGCTGCAGTGATCCCTTGAAAGCTGTGAGGAAAGCTTCAACAACAGGCTGGTCGTTCACTGTTGTCCCATTAGACCCGTTGGGGTCTATCTATAAGGTGAAAGGCTAGCACTACTGGGGGAGGATTGCAGAAAGACATGTTTACCTTCTCACTTTTTTAATTTGGACTCTTTCACCTGTCCTTATCCCCCTTATCTACTCTGATTTATATTTTTTACTTTGGAACTGATCATCTCTCTGAGTTACCTGGATTTTTTTTGGATGCTGATTATTCCTGGGAAACAATTTACTTTTAGTTTAGTTTTATGTGATACACTTTACTGAATTTTATTGCATTATTGCTCAGATATATATTATGGGATGCACCTTTTATGCCTTTGAACACTTTTATATGAGTTTATATTTGCCCTGTGCATTTGAGAAATTCCTTTATATATTTATATATATATATTTTTTTGATGTGCTATATTAGCGCTACTTCACTACGCAATATACATTCCTCGGCGTTACATGCTGGCTTCTCTGTACTCCAGGCATCCACCCTGGACCTCCTTTGAGGGCATGCTAGTGACTCTCCTCCTCCCGGGCCCCTGGCCCTCGGCCTCCTGGAATCTCTCCCTCCACCGAACACCTTGACTCCTCCAACTTCCCCAACTCCTCCCCCAGAAGCATGTGACTACTTATATGAGAGACCCCCTCTCGACCAGGCAAATTAATGATTGGTCAGAACTCTCACATAAGCTTCCTGCCACTCAGGTCCCAGCCCATCCCCTCCTTTCCAGAACAATCCACCATCAAGCAGAAGAGGCATCTCTGAGCCTAAGTGTAGGTGGCCACACCCCCCGCTATCCTGACACTCCCACTCCTGAATCAAAACAATCAGGCCTAGAAAAGAACCACAGGCCCGGCTAAATTTACCTGTAACTAGGTCTTGCACTACCAAATACCACTATAGCACCTACCCTAAAGTAGAGGGCACTACATATCTATCAGATTTACATATTTTTGTATCTATCGCAAAGTTTCTTTATACATATCTATGTTTTTAATATTGTGTTTATGACAATGTTTCATGTGTAATAAAATTGATATAGATTTTTATTCTGACTTTTTTTTCATTTGGCATATTTAAAGTCCCACTACTTTTGTTTTCAAAAATACCATATTCATTTATGGGATGATGCCAATGTGAACTTGAGATTCTATGCTATCTATAGCAACCCACACTATCAGCATACCAAAGTGGCCCATTCTATCTACAACACCCCAAATCAGTCCATCATATCCAAGGCACCCCAAGAACCCCACACCAGCGGTATGGACTGGAAGTGGACAGGGGGGCAGCAGGATGCACAGGAGGAGGCAGCGGGGTGGACTGGGGGGGCTGAAGAATAGTCAGGGGGGCCACAGAGTAGTTAGAGGGGCAGTGGGATGGACAGGGGGCCAGCAGTGTGGTCAGGAGGGCAGCGGAATGCACAGGGGGTCAGCAGGGGGGCAGTGGGGTGAACTGGAGAGTAGCGTAGTGGACAGGGGGCATCGGGTTGGACGGGGCACCGGGTGGACAGGGAGAGTAGCGGAGTGGACAGGGAGGCGGCGGGATGGACAGGGAGGCGGCGGGATGGACAGGGAGGCAGTGGGATGGACAGGGGGACAGCGGGATGGATAGGGGGATGGACAGGGGGACAGTGGGATGGACAAGGGAACAGTGGGATGCACAGCGGGATGGACAGGGGAACAGTGGGATGAACAGGGGACAGGGGGACACTGGGATGGATAGGGGGTGGACAGGGGCACAGTGAGATGGACAGGGGGATGAACAGGGAGACAGTGGGATGGACAGGGGGACAGTGGGATGGACGAAGGGGGTGGACAGGGGGACAGTGGGATGGACGGGTGAGTGGAAGTGGACGGGGGACAGTGGGATGGACAGGGGGGTGGACAGGAGGCCAGTGGAATGGACAGGGGGATGGACAGGGGGACAGTGATGCTCAGTGGTGGACTTTATACCTGTCTCCTGCTGTCCTGTTCTGTAAGCTATGGGTTGCTCCTTGTACTGAGGCTGATCACTGCACTGACTGCACTAGGTGAAGTCGGACGATCCTGTTAGCCCAGGAGACACACAGACAGGGAGAAGAGGGGCTTTAGCTGCAGGTGGTCTGTCCTGAGAGATGCCTGCTGTTTTTGGCCACTTAAAGCTATGATATGTAAACTCTGCAGATCAGGGAGGGGACAGAAGGCAGCAGTAATAGAGAGAGAAGTGCTGGCAGTGTGTGGTCACTGGAGTCTGGACTTGGGACAGAGATGAGGGGAAGACACATTGCTGACAGGCGCTGGGGACATCTCACCGGGAAGCATGCTGTCAGAATAATGTGTCCAGGTGTCTGGCAGTCGGAAACCCGGGCACATGATGCAAAAACCGGACTGTCTGGGTCAAAACCAGACAGGTGACAACCCTATCCTGAGCACGTTGGTGATGGCTTTTTTTCAGCCTGTAAATGCTCCCCTTCTTATAGGCCTGTAAAGGCCTAATATAGAAGTACTTTTACAGGCTGAAAAAAAGCCAAACACCTCTAAAAGCAGTGTTTTTTAAGCTCAATGTGCATGAGGCCCTAAAGATAACTAAACAGGAGAAAATAGTTACACTCCAATTGTTGAACAGCTAGGTCATGGTAGCAGTAACTGATCTACCTTGCCTCCAGAGGCTAATCCACATATCTCTACATAATAAAATAGCAAAAAAAAGTAAGAAGCAGCTTGTAAAATTGTGAGTCAAAAGTGACTTCAAAGTAAACACTGCTAGAACAACTAAAAAATATTTGCTCCTTGAAATTGTACTGTATTTTTTCTTTTACAAATTATTTTTTGCCATGGAATGTTATACTTTTTAATAACTCTGTAAATTTAGAAACCATATTCTAACAGTCTGTCTAATGTTAGATATTGGATACCTTTAATAATTGCCTTTAGCTAACTAAAGTTAACAGCTGACAGTAAGAGCACAAAGGCTCCTTCTTCACACAGACTGTTTAAATGTGTTCTGAAATTGCAGGTTATAGTTATATTCAACTCTATGTTTTAGCTTGTTAATTTTTGTTCTGTGCTTTTCATTTCATGATATTTTGCTGGCTTGCAGGGATTATGTATGTGTGATTTTGTAAATGTATGTTTATTTGTGTGTATGGTGGTTGGGGATAACACTGGGAAGGATAAACTTTGTGGAAATATTTATTTCCAGTATCTACAGTATATAGCACCAACATATTAGACAGCAGTTTACAGAGTAAAGCAGCCCATAGACAAGTCCGTTTTTTTCCGTTCAACCAGCGGGTTGGAAAACTCCATGCACTCCGTGTGGATAATGTGATATTCCAAGCTGAGCTATTGTATTCTGAAAGTGGTGAGACTTCCCTGCCTTCAGAATACACCAATCAGTCTTGCAGGTTATAGCCTGCAGCGCTGATCAAGTGGGAAAAATCCAACAGGGCAGTTGTACAGAAGTCAATCAGTAGATCAACTTCCATACAACCACAGTGCCTATAAATGGGGGCACTAGTGGTAGGTTGACTAAAGCACATAAACCCAAGGTAAGTAACAAGTCCTAGTTGCAATCTCCAAACACCCAATAAGAGGATATTATGCCACCGGTTTAACTACGCGGCATGTTCACAAATGCCAGGAACCTGGCAGACAAGATGGGTGAACTAGAGATACTGTTGTACGAGGAGGATTTGGATTTTGTGGGAATTTCAGAGACTTGGTTCAACAGCTCTCATGTTCGGCTGGCAACCATTCAAGGGTATACCCTTTATCGCAGGGATAGAGAGGGTAAAAAAGGGGGAGGGGTATGCCTGTATATCAAGAATAATGTACAAGTGAATGTGAGAAATAACATTACTAAGGGAGCTAGGGAGGAGGTGGAATCCTTATGGGTAGAGCTCCAAAGGGATGAAGCTAAGGGCAAAATAATACCGGGAGTATGCTATAGGCACCCTAACCTGAGGGAGGAGGGTGTCAGGAAAGGCTTGCTGGGAGCAACAGTTCCGGGCGGGCGTGTGTGCACGCGTGGGCGCACGGTTGTTGGCGCCAGAAGCGCTATTTAAACTTTGTCATGACAGGGGAATCTTGCTGCTTGATCTACAGCGTTCCCTGAGTGATTCCTGTGTTCCTGATCTGTTCCTGAAATTACTGGCTTACCTTGTGACTATGCGCTTCCATCTGCCTGCACCTGACCTCGGCCACGACCTCGCTCCTGTCCAATCCTTTGGCTTACATCAGTCTGTTACCGACCCGGCTTGTCCAGTGACCTTCCCTCAGCTTTCTGCATCTGTTCCAGTACTGCTCTCCTGTGCATGACCCGGCCTGCCTGACCTTCCTGCGTCTCATCCCTGGGACCATCCACCTGCACCCTGTGAAGTGCCTGCCTTCTAGCTTCAGCTTCCAGTCTGCTGCATCCCACCTGCTGTCCTAGTGTCTCAGCTGCATCCAGAGCATCAGCCCTGCCTACTAGCTGCTGATCCTGCCAGGCACTCGTGCTGTCCTGTACTCCTGTGCCTCCTGTCAGCTCTACCAGGGGCCGCGAGTCAGGATCGTAAGGGAGGCCTCCCTCTGCATATTGGACTCAATAACCAGGTACGTGACAGTATCAAGCAGCCATGTCTGAGCCCGAGCGGGGAGCCTCACCTATGGATGAACTGTGCCTACACCTTGCTGGCCTGACTCAGGCTGTAAAGACTCTTCAGGAAAGCTATAATCATCTGGAAGAGTGTGTGCAGGCGCTCTCGCCCCCTGCTGCTCCTCAAGGGACTGCTCAAACCTCAGTCAGTTCCTTTGCTTCCCCTATGGTGGTGATGTTACCCCCGAAGCCTCGTGTACCCACACCTGAGAGATTTTCTGGAGATCGCCGCAAGTTCAGAGGCTTCCGTAACTCCTGCAATCTCTTCTTCGCTCTTCAGCCATGCACCTTCTCGCTGGAGTCCACCAAAGTGAGTTTTGTGATTTCCCTGCTGCAGGAGGAACCCCAATTCTGGGCACATCGTCTGCTTGAACAGAAGGCTGCGATCCTGACTAACCTGACCAAATTTCTGGATGCCATGGCACAACTGTATGAGGACCCACAGTTGTCTGCAACTGCAGAAGCCGCACTCCACTCTTTACAGCAGGGTCGCAGAGCCGTGGAGGACTATGTTGCCGAATTCAGGGGTTGGGCCGCTGACACCAACTGGAATGATGCCTCCCTCCGTTATAAGGTTCGTATGGGACTGACAGATCCTCTCAAGGATGAACTGGCTAGGGTAGGGGTACCATAGACCCTGGACGTACTTATTGTTTTGGCAATACAAATCGACCGACGTCTGCGAGAACGCAGGTCCAAAAGAACTACCCGCCTTACCTGGATGCTACCAAAGGTTCCCAGTCCTTCCTACCTTGCTCCTTCTGGGCTGCCTGATCTAACTCCAGACACTTCCGAACCCATGCAACTGGGTGTTCTCCGTCCTTCTCTCACTGGAGAGGAACGTCAACTCAGACGCATGAACAATCTATGCATGTACTGTGGGGAATCAGAACATTATGTAAGAACCTGCCTGGCTAAGTCCAGTAAGTGCCTCCTAAGTTCTACTAACCAAGTCCCTGCTGTAAATAAATGTCTCTTCTCACCTCTCTGTTCCTGTTTTGTTGCAGCTGTCCGGAAGGAGCCTTCAAGTAACCACTATTATTGACTCTGGGGCATGCAGTTGCTTCATGGACTCCACTTTCGCAGTCAGACACTCTATACCTCTGCTACCCAAGACTCAAGGACTTCTTGTTCACCTTGCTGATGGGTCAGCTATCAAATCAGGACCTGTCACACAGAAAACAACCCCTCCGTCGGCCACTGTTGCCAGTTGCCATCAGGAGCTATTATGCCTTGACATCATCACTTCACCTCTGTTCCCCATCATCTTGGGTATGCCTTGGTTGCAGGCACACAACCCCCACATCAACTGGGCCACCAAAGAAATTACTTTTTCATCCCCTTACTGCCACCAATACTGCCTTCCAGAAGTTCCCAACAACTCCTCTTCCTTACTTTGCCTGGACTCTGAAATCCGCCAGTTAGTCCCTGAGGAGTTTCACAACTTCTTGGATGTGTTTAGTAAGAAGGGTGCAGAGACATTACCACCACACCGAGTGTACGACTGCCCTATTGAACTCCTCCCTGGGGCCGAGATCCCCTTTGGGAGAATCTTCCCTCTCACTGAACAAGAACTAGTTACTCTCAAGGAGTACATCGACGACAAACTGAGAAAGGGATTCATCCGCCCGTCCACCTCCCCGGCAGGAGCCGGCATCTTTTTCGTAGAGAAGAAAGATCATTCTCTTCGCTATCCTCTTCCCTTGGTACCTGAACTATTCCAGAGGCTAGGGACTGCAACCATCTTCACCAAACTTGACCTTCGTGGAGCCTATAACCTGGTCCGCATCAGAAATGGTGACGAGTGGAAAACGGCCTTCCACACTCGATTCGGACATTTTGAGTATTTGGTGATGCTGTTCGGGTTGTGTAATGCTCCAGCCACCTTTCAGTCCTTTGTTAACAATATTTTCTGGGACTACTTAGATCTGTTCATTATCATTTATCTGGACGACATTCTGATTTTCTCCTCCTCCATTGACAGTCATCATAAGCACGTTAAGTGCGTTCTGATTCGCCTTTGTCAACACGGCCTATATGCCAAGGCTGAAAAGTGCGAGTTCAAAAAACAAAGTATACAATTCCTAGGACTGATTATCTCCATCGAGGGCATCAAGATGGACCCTCAAAAGATCTCAGCTATTTTGGAATGGCCACCCCCCACTGACAAGAAAGGAATCCAGCGGATCTTTGGATTTGCAAACTTTTCCCGTAAATTCATTAAGAAGTTTTCCGCCATTATTGCACCTATCACTCAGCTCACCAAACAAGGAACTCGTTTTCACTGGACCCATGAAGCCCAAGCGGCCTTCGATTCTCTCAAAAGACTGTTCACCTCGGCCTCAGTGTTGAAACATCCTGATCCCGCTTTGCCATTTGTCTTGGAGGTGGACGCTTCTGAAATTGCCGTCTGTGCCGTGCTCTCACAACGCCAGAGCCCTAAGTCCCTTTTGTTCCCCATTGCCTTCTTTTCCCGTAAGTTATCTGCTCCGCAAAGGAACTACGACGTCGGGGACCGAGAACTTTTGGCAATCAAAGCTGTGCTAGAAGAGTGGCGCTATCTGCTGGAAGGGGCAGCTCACCCGATTCTAGTGTACACAGATCACAAGAATCTAGAGTATCTGAGAATTGCAAAATGTTTAAAACCTCGTCAAGCCAGGTGGGCACTATTCTTCTCTAGATTCTCCTTTCACGTTACATACCAGCCCGGCTCAAAAAACATAAAACCAGATGCCTTGTCCCGCATGTTCAGCGAATCTAGAACAACTGCCTCCCCAGATACCATTCTACCCATGGAAAATTTTCTTCTGGTGCAGGAAGATTTACTTGCCCGGGTCAAACAGGTTTCTGTTAATGTTCCCCCCTCTCTTGAAACAAAATTGCTTGCAAAGGATGGCTTGCTATGGTTTAATGATAAAATTTTTGTACCTGAGAGTCAACGGGTCACCATACTCGAACTTTGCCATGACCATGTCCTAGCTGGGCACTTCGGCACTTCCAAGACTGTTGATTTGGTGCAGCGCACCTTCTGGTGGCCCCAGGTAGCTAAAGACTGTACAGACTATGTGGAATTTTGCTCTATCTGTGCCCGGAACAAGTGCAACCAAACCAAGGCTTGGGGTCTGCTCAAACCCTTATCCATTCCAGACAGGCCCTGGAAATCTCTATGGATTCCATTGTGGAGCTCCGGCCCGCAGAAGGCCACTCCGCTATATTTTTAGTTGTGGACCGGCTATCAAAAATGGCATACTTTATCCCGTTGAAAGGAACACCATCTGCCCCTGGAACGGCACAGGTTTTCATCAGAGAGATTGTCCGGCTTCACGGAGTTCCTGTCAACATTACCTCGGATAGGGGAGTACAGTTCACCTCCAGGTTCTGGAAAGCTTTATGCAAATCCCTTGGTATCAAATTATCCTTCTCCTCTGCCTACCACCCACAGACAAATGGGCAGACGGAGAGGGCCAACCAGACCCTTGAGCAGCACCTGCGATGCTTCTCTTCATTCTCCCAGGACAACTGGATGTCCCTATTACCCCTAGCTGAGTTTGCATACAATAACTCTACTCATTCTTCCATAAAACAAACTCCCTTTTTCACCAATTATGGATATCACCCATCATTTTTACCCAGCTCTCTTCCAGAATGTCCGGTGCCAGCCACTTTCAAAACCATAAATTTCTTCAAATCTAACAACAAATTGCTACAGAAAACCATGGCCAAGGCGCAAGAACGTAATAAAGAAATCTTCGATAGAAAGAGATGGGGAGAACTGATCCTGAAACCCGGAGATCGGATATGGCTCTCCACTGTGAACCTAAGGCTTGCTTGCCCCTCTAAGAAGCTGGGTCCTAGGTTCGCAGGCCCCTTTTCAGTGAAGAGAAGGATCAATGAGGTGGCCTACAAACTGGAACTGCCGAAATCCTTTCGGGTACACCCAGTTTTACATGTCTCCCTACTCAAGCCCGCTGTTGCTAATCCTTTTCCTGGACAAAGTTCTGATCCCCCTGAAACTGTGGTTGTTAATGAGGAAGAAGAATATGAGGTGGAAGCAATTATGGACTGCCGGAAAAAGAATAATCAGATCCAATACCCGGAGATCGGGTATGGCTATCCACTGTGAACCTAAGGCTTGCTTGCCCCTCTAAGAAGCTGGGTCCTAGGTTCGCAGGCTCCTTTTCAGTGAAGAGAAGGATCAATGAGGTGGCCTACAAACTGGAACTGCCTAAATCCTTTTGGGTACACCCAGTTTTACATGTCTCCCTACTCAAGCCCGCTGTTGCTAATCCTTTTCCTGGACGAAGTTCTGATTCCCCTGAACCTGTGGTTGTTAATGGGGAAGAAGAATATGAGGTGGAAGCAATTATGGACTGCCGGAAAAAGAATAATCAGATCCAATTCTTGGTGAAGTGGAAGGGTTACGGCCTGGAAGAAAATTCTTGGGAACCGGAAAAATAACATTCATGCCAAGAGATTAATCCCGTCTTTCAAAAAAAGCTCACCCTGAAAAGTTGGCCCGGTTGGGCATCTGGAGGCTGCACCTTGGAGGGGGGCAATGTCAGGAAAGGCTTGCTGGGAGCAACAGTTCCGGGCGGATGTGCGCGCATGATGGATGGTTTTTCCGACGTAATTCCACTCAAGCTTGGCTTGCATACACATGGTCACACAAAAGTTCTCTGAACTTTCGACCGTCAAGAATTCGGTGACGTACAACACTACGATGAGCCGAGAAAATGAAGTTCAATGCTTCCGAGCATGCGTCGAATTGTTTCTGAGCATGCATGTTTTTTTTGCGCATCGGAATTGCATACAGATTGTCCGGCTTCATGGAGTTCCTGTCAACATTACCTCGGATAGGGGAGTACAGTTCACCTCCAGGTTCTGGAAAGCTTTATGCAAATCCCTTGGTATCAAATTATCCTTCTCCTCTGCCTACCACCCACAGACAAATGGGCAGACGGAGAGGGCCAACCAGACCCTTGAGCAGCACCTGCGATGCTTCACTTCGTTCTCCCAGGACAACTGGATGTCCCTATTACCCCTGGCTGAGTTTGCATACAATAACTCTACTCATTCTTCCATAAAACAAACTCCCTTTTTCACCAATTATGGATATCACCCATCATTTTTACCCAGCTCTCTTCCAGAATGTCCGGTGCCAGCCGCTTTCGAAACCATAAATTTCTTCAAATCTAACAACAAATTGCTACAGAAAACCATGGACAAGGCGCAAGAACGTAATAAACACCCAGTTTTACATGTCTCCCTACTCAAGCCCGCTGTTGCTAATCCTTTTCCTGGACGAAGTTCTGATCCCACTGAACCTGTGGTTGTTAATGGGGAAGAAGAATATGAAGTGGAAGCAATTATGGACTGCCGGAAAAAGAATAATCAGATCCAATTCTTGGTGAAGTGGAAGGGTTACGGCCTGGAAGAAAATTCTTGGGAACCGGAAAAATAACATTCATGCCAAGAGATTAATCCCGTCTTTCAAAAAAAGCTCACCCTGAAAAGTTGGCCCGGTTGGGCATCTGGAGGCTGCACCTTGGAGGGGGGCAATGTCAGGAAAGGCTTGCTGGGAACAACAGTTCCGGGCGGATGTGCGCGCATGATGGATGGTTTTTCCGACGTAATTCCACTCAAGCTTGGCTTGCATACACATGGTCACACAAAAGTTCTCTGAACTTTCGACCGTCAAGAATTCGGTGATGTACAACACTACAACGAGCCGAGAAAATGAAGTTCAATGCTTCCGAGCATGCGTCGAATTGTTTCTGAGCATGCGTGTTTTTTTTGCGCTTCGGAATTGCATACAGACGAACGGAATTTCCGTCAAGAACTTTTTCCGTCTGAAAAATAGGGAACCAGCTCTCAATCTTTTGCTTGCGGAAATTCAGACAGAAAAAGTTGGATGGAGCATACTATGGATGGAATATCCGACCAAAAGCTCACATCGGACTTTTGCTTACGGAATTTCCGATCGTGTGTACAGGACATAAGGCTCGCCAGTTCCTAAATGTCTTGCAGGACAATTTCATGGGTCAGATGGAAGACGCACCAACTAGAAATAAAGCATTACTAGATCTACTGATTACCAACAATACAGACCTGTACAGGAAACAGCGATCACAGGTCAATTGACTTCAGTATAAATCACACAAATAGGAAACATAAGGGATATACAAAGACACTGAATTTCAAAAGAGCCAACTTCCCTAAACTACGAACCTTGCCAGAAGATTTAAATTGTGATAAAATCTTAGGAACAAAGGACACAGGGGAGAGATGGGTCCGCTTTAAGAGCATATTAAATAAGGGCATTAGCCAGCGCATCCCGTTGAGTAATAAATTTAAAAGAGCGAACAAAAGTCCTGGATGGCTTAACGCCAATGTAAAAATGCATATAAAAGCAAAAGAGAAGTCCTTCAAAAAAAAAAGGTTGAGGGTTCATCACCAGCATTCAAACTTTATAAAGAATGCAACAAGAAATGTAAGGGTGCAATTAGGGTGGCTAAGATAGAACACGAAAGATACATAGTGGAGGAGAGCAAAAAAAATCCCAAGAAATCCTTTAAAGCGGGGTTCCACCCAAATTTTGAACAATATCTGTATGTATTCTCTTCCTTGCCTAGATGCTGACATGCCGTTTAAAAAAATTTAAATTGCCATAATTACCTTTTATTTTTCTATTCTTCTTTGCACTTCCTGGTTCTCCTCCCGTGGGAGTAGGCGTGTTTCTAGCCTCTCCCAGACTCCTGGGAGCTAGTCTCAGGCTTCCCAGGATGCCACTGAGCATGTGCGGGAACGAGCGGTGAATGCTGGGAGCACAGCATTCACCACATCCAGGAAATAAATGCTTGTGGGCTTCAAATGCCCACAATGAAGATGGAAACCGCCTGCAGTGAATAATATAAGTTATTCTTTCCGACGAAATCTGACACAGGTGGACATATTACACACAATATGTGAGTATGTAATGCTGAGAAGAAAAGTTTGTGAATGAACTAAAAAAAAAAACGATAGATAGGTGGACCCCCGCTTTAAGTATGTAAACAGTAAAAAAAGGGAGGACAGACCATAGCGACTCCTTAAAAAATGAGGAAGGACATCTGGTTACAATGGATGGGGAGATGGCGAAGATATTGAATTTATGCTTCAAATCAGTCTTCACAAGGGAATCAGGAGGCTTCAGTTACCAAAACTGCAGTGTTTATCCTTGTGACACATCACAGGAAGCACCTCCATGGTTAACAGAGGACAGAATTAGAATTAGACTTGGGAAACTTAACAATAATAAATCACCGGGACCTGATGGCTTGCACCCGAGGGTGCTTAGGGAACTCAGTCAGGTAATTGGCAGACCAATGTTCCTAATTTTTACTGACAGTCTACTGACTGGAATGGTACCAGCAGATTGGAGATAAGCCAATAAAGCACCAATATTTAAAAAGGGCCCAAAATACATCCCTGGGAATTACAGACCAGTTAGCCTAACATCAATAGTATGTAAGCTCTTGGAGGGGACGATAAGGGAACATATACAAGAATTTAGTACTGAAACGGTATCATTAGCAATCTATTAACCTTCTATGAGGAGGTGAGTTGCCATTTAGATAAAGGAAGGTGTATCTGGATTTTGCAAAAGCATTTGACACAGTTACCCATAAACATTTACTGTACAAAATAAGGTCCGCTGGCATGGACCCTAGGATGAGTACATGGATTGAAAACTGGCTACAAGGGCGAGTTCAGAGGGTGTTGATAAATGGGGAATACTCGGAATGGTCAGGGGTGGGTAGTGAGGTCCCACAGGGTTCTGTGCTGAGACCAATCCTATTTAATTTATTCATAAATGACCTGCAGGATGGGGTAAACAGTTCAATCTCTGTATTAAAAAACTATTAGATAAGCACCGGAACGACCGCAACAGGGACATACAATGTAATACTGACACATAATCACACACATATGTTGGACTTGATTGACTTGTGTCTTTTTTTAACCTCACCTACTATATAACTATGTAACATACCAGTATATTTTCAAATTTTTGCAAAAATACAGATCAGAGCAAGCAAAGTTTTACATTTCCAACATAGGTTAGGTCCATGGGGAAACTGAAAGTATCATTTAAACCAGTTGTATCATGCTACATTTTGAGGTCCTTATTTGCAGATTAGATTTTACATTATAACTAAGGCCAAAGTTTTTTTGTTTTTTTTTTTCATTTCGATAGAGTGGTAAGGGGTTAGAAACCTTGTCAGGGATTTACTGCTGTCTGTGTCCCCATTAGGGAGATTCACTCTCTCTAATCATCCTGATTACATATGTCACCAGGAATGATAGTGAGTGTAAATATAAAATGTTGAGTTGTAACCAGAACAGTAATAAGGCCTCATCCATACTGGACATTTTTACAGCTGCTATTTTTGGCTTTCCGGTGTTTTTTTTCTGCAGCCAGTGAACTCCCCAGCATGTTATCCTATGTGTTCATGCAGCGTTTTTTAGCAGGGGTGTTTTCTGGCTGGAAAAAAAAACAGAACTAGTGGGTTTTAAGAGGAGATTTTCAGCTGTAAACTCTGATAAAAGCTTAAAGTGAATGTAAAGTCTCATTTTTTTTTGGTTAAAAATAACAAACATGTTATACTTACCTGCACTGTGCAGTGGATTTGCACAGGACAGCCTGGATCCTCCTCTTCTCGGGTCCCTCTTCAATGTTCCTGGCCCCTCCCTCCTGTCAAGTGCCTCCACAGCAAGCAGCTTGCCACTGTTTGGACAGCCCCCTCTATCTCCTGATTGGCTAACTGACTTTGATTGACAGCCACGGGAGCCAATGGTGCCGCTGCTGTGTCTCAGCCAATCAGAAGGAGAGTCCCGGACAGCCGAAGGACTCGTAGACATTGCTGGACAGAGAGAAAAGTTTTAACCCCCTCCCCCCCCTATACAAAAAATTAAGATCTTTGCATTTACTATTAAAAAAAATTCAAGTCTGTTGAGGGACTCAGAAATTTTAGATAGCCATATACATGTGGTTACACTGCTGCCTTCAGGAGGTTGGGGCATTGGCAAACAAAAGGCATTAAACCTGCCCCCAATTATCAAGCTTCAGTTTTGTGCGCAAACCGTACATAAGGCTAATAACACAGAGGGATGGACCTGTGTCCCTCAATGGACTGAATAAATGTGATATGTGTCTGTTGTACCATATACTGTACTTATGTTAAAAAGTATCCTGTCCTGTTGTATTGCTTCCTTTGTGTGAAATACCTGATGATCCTGCCAGTCCCCCTGCTTTCCTATTTCTAACTGACCACACAAGGCATGGAAGCTCATCCATCTCAGTGTGGTCAGTTTTTTGGCTGTATTGGGAGCACAGCTTTTCTGTCATCCAATAATGAGACTTGTGCTGACACCTCCCCCGCCCCCCCCTCCCCCTTACTTTGCACAGGTATTTAATGGGAAAGATCAGTATACTACTGTTTCTCTGCCTTTTGCTGACACACCCCCTTGCAGTCTCCACTCCCAGCTCTCTAAGCCTTTATGCAGCTGAAAACAGAGATGATGTGATCACTTATAAAACAAGAAAAAAAGTATTTATACTTTAAAAATAAAATTCAAAAAATACACAAACGTTTTACATTCAATTTCTTTTTTAAACGGAATGGGTTGCTTTACAAGGTAAGGGTTCACATACACTCTAATGCCCCGTACACACGGTCGGACATTGATCGGACATTCTGACAACAAAATCCTAGGATTTTTTCCGACGGATGTTGGCTCAAACTTGTCTTGCATACACACGGTCACACAAAGTTGTCGGAAAATCCGATCGTTCTAAACGCGGTGACGTAAAACACATACGTCGGGACTATAAACGGGCAGTGGCCAATAGCTTTCATCTCTTTATTTATTCTGAGCATGCGTGGTACTTTGTCCGTCGAATTTGTGTACACACGATCGGAATTTCCGACAACGGATTTTGTTGTCGGAAAATTTTATATCCTGCTCTCAAACTTTGTGTGTCGGAAAATCCGATGGAAAATGTGTGATGGAGCCTACACACGTTTGGAATTTCCGACAACAAGGTCCTATCACACATTTTCCGTCGGTACGGGGCATAAGTAGTCAGATCCATTGTGACAAAGTTTTAGAAATCAAAGTGACTGCCAACAGAGGTAGGAAAGCTGTTGCAGTTAACTCAAAATAAGACTTGAATAAACTGTGAAGAGTCCAAAAGTCTGTCGGTAAAGTCTATTATGCCCCGTACACACATTTGGGCATTGATTGGAAATTCCGACAACAAAATCCATGGATTTTTTCCGACGGATGTTGGCTCAAACGTGTCTTGCATACACACGGTCACACAAATCTTGTCGAAAATTCCAAGCATCAAGAACGTGGTACAACACTTATGACGAGCCAAGAAAAATGAAGTTCAATAGCCAGTACGGCTCTTCTGTTTGATTCTGAGCATGCGTGGCACTTTGTGCATCGGAATTGTGTACACACGATCGGAATTTACGCAAACGGCTTTTGTTGTCCTAAAATTTGAGAACCAGATCTCAAATTTTGTGCGACGGAAATTCCGATGGAAACTGTCTGATGGAGCCTACACACGGTCGGATTTTCCGACAACAAGCTCCGATTGCACATTTTACGTCGGAAATTACGACTGTGTGTACGTGGCATAAAGGTAAGAACACCATCAACCCACGTGGTAGTGGCAGTCTGCCTGTTAAGGTGGATTACTGGAGGGTCCACAGTAGTTAACAATCAGTTAGCTGTACATTCATTATCGTAGAGAAAAATCTTGTTTAACTTGTCGGGAGAAATCCATGATTGTATGACTTGTTCCCTGTCCTCAAAGAGAAAAGTTTCAAATACTAAATGTATTGGGAAGGTCTTTGCAGTTGCACAAACTTTAAATTGCTCTATATCTGGTACAGCAGGTTGACTGTCTACATACAAGTTTTGGACAAGTTGAGTTTGAGGAAGTGGTGTGACATCCATACAGATATGTTGGTTAGTAAGTTAGTGATGCGTGAGGAGACTGATGGAGTGAGTTGAGGGGTGGAGAGATAGATTTGTGTGTCGTCAGCGGAGAAATGATATTGAAAGCAGACCCAGGGAAGAGGTGTAGATTGAAAATAAAAGAGGTCCAAGAACAGAACCTTGGGGGACCCCGACAGAGAAGGTAAGAGGAGTGGAGGAAGTAGAATTGTACGTGACACTGAAGGTGCGTTGGGATAGGTAGGATGAGAGCCACTGAAGAGCACAGTCGCGGAGACCGAGGGAGTAAAGTTTTTTGAGGAGGAGGGGGTGGTCAACCGGTAGCTGAAAGATCCAGAAGTAGGAGTACAGAATAGTGTCCGTTGGTTTTTGCAGTTAGTAGGTCATTTGTGAGTTTTAAAAGAGCAGTTTCTGTGGAGTGTTGAGGGCGAAATCCAGATTGAAGGGGATCAAGAAGGTTGTTTTTAATGAGGTGGTCACTCAGTTGGTTGTAAACCAGGCGTTCAAGGAGTTTAGAGGAAAAGGGGAGCAAGGAGATAGGGCGTAGGTTGTTAAGATTGGTAGGGTCCAAGGACGGCTTTTTAAGTATGGGGGTGACCAGTGCATGTTTTAGAGCATTGGGGAAGATGCCAGAAGTGAGGGAGAGATTGAAGATGTGGGTTAGAGAGTGTAGAATGGAATCAGAGGGCGACCGTAGCATATGAGAGGGAATAGGGTCCAGGGGACAGGTGGTTAGGTGGGCGATAGAAAGGAGTTTAGCAACTTCAACTGTAGTAGCAGATTTGAATAGGGGGAGTGTCAGTTGTACCTGTTGACATGAGGTCTTGGGGGAGATACCTGTAGAGTGGAGATTTCATCACGGATTGTATCAATCTTGTTTTTTAAGTGATTATTGATCCCCTGGGCAGTGAGTGAGTCAGTGGGTGGAGGTGGTAGAGGACAAAGTAGAGAGTTGAAGGTAGAGAAGAGTTTATGGGGACTGGATGAGAAGGTGTTAATAAGAGCTGTAAAATAGGTGTGCTTGGCAGTGTGGAGGAAAGAATAGTATTTTTGGAAGGCAGATTTGTATTGGTTGAAGTCTTTGAGAGACTTAGTTTTGTGCCACAGACGCTCAAGAGCGCGACTACGTTTTTTGAGAATTTTAGTGTCATAAGGTAGAAAAAAGATGAGGTCCAAGCAAGGACAAAATGAGACTGCCATGGATGGCATCAGAGTGTTTTCAGAGATCGCTCCATCAATTGTACACAAACCGATACAAACTTAGAAGTGGGTATAAGAGGCCTTGCAGACATGGTGCAAGTCTCAGGCTCATTTGGGAAAAGTATAGAAATTGGTGATGACAAGCCTTTAGAAATAAAAGTCTCTGGATCCTAAATATGGGAATTGGTTCCTCAGGCATCTGTGAGAACACTGGTGAGCTGTTACCTCACTTATAACAACCTTCTTGACCCCTTAAAGTCTGGCTTCTGCAAACAACACAGCAGTAAAACTGCCCTCCTAAAACTCACTAATGACCTAATACAGGGGGTCCTAGTTACAAACATCCGACTTACAAACGACTCCTACTTACAAACGGAGGGAGACAACAGGAAGTGAGAGGAAATCTACCCCTAGGAAGGGAAATTCACTCCTGTAAGAGCTATTATGGGGAAAAGGTACCGTTACTGATGCTTTATCACCAAGGCTTGTTTCCACAACAACCCAAAATTTTCAAAATCCAATTGTCATTGGGACAGAAAGTGAGGTGAAATCTCCTGAACAGGGGCACACACAGCAAAACAAATGTTACAGGGGTGTTAACCCTTCCCTATGCTATCCAAAAAGCTTAAATATAGTTTTTTTGGCTGGAGCTACACTTAAAAAATGTACCTGTTCCGACTTACAAACAGATTCAACTTAAGAACAAACCTACAGTCCCTAACTTGTTTGTAACCCGGGGACCCCCTGTAACAGCTAAAATAAATGGCAACCACTCAATATTTATATGCTTAGACCTTTCTGCCGCCCAAGGTTGACCACTCGCTTCTTCTGAAAAACTAAACTCCCTTGGTCTCCAAGAATCTTTCCTGGTTCAGTGCACCTTCAGTGTCAACTACGACTCTGTCTCCTCCTCTTTTCTTCCTCCTTCCATAGAGGTTCACCAAAGCCTCCTACCTGGGTCCGTTGATAACCATGGTTTCAAATTCCATCACTATCAGGACAACACCCAAATCTATTTCTCTACATCTCAACTCACCCCTTCGGTCTCCTCACACCACTTCCTCAAACTCAACCTTTCAAAAACTGAGTTCATATTATTCCCCTTCCCCCCTTGTGCCCTCATGTCAGGCTATCCCTCCTTCAGTCTATCATAAATGCAAATTGCTAGACTCATCCACCTCACCAACTGGTCGGGGGCCGCCCTCCTCTGTCATTCCCTCCACTGACTGGCACTAGCATCATGTATAAAATTAAAAACAGTAACAACAACAACATACTGTATAAAACCAATCACAACTCTGCTCCCAACTACATCACCAAACGCATCTCAAAATATCCAAACTGTCTCCTCTGCTCCTCCCAAGACCCTCTCCACCCCAGCTCCCTTGTCATCTCCTCCCTTGCTTGCCTCTAGAACTTTTCAAGAGCCCTCCCATCCTCTGGAACTCCCTACCCCCACCTATCTGGCTATCTTCCACTATGTCTGCCTATGGGGATCCCTAAACACGCTTTTCAGGGAAGCTTATTCTGCCCCCCCCCCCCTAAGATTTCTGCTTCTACTTTCTCCATCAGCTAATCTCTGGCAGTATCACTTGCCCCTTCCTTGTAGATTGTTTACTCTCACTAGCAGAGCCTTCCTAATCTTCTTGAATTGAATTGTATTGTAACTGTACTGTTTCCCATTACATTGTAAAGAGCTGCTCAAACTGGCACAATAAAAATCCTGTACAATAAAAATAATAATAATCGACCACCGAAAAAGTAGGGGAGTATAGGATAAGGTCACTCCTTGAAACCCGTGGTTGCAGGAAAGAAATTTGCACCGTGTATGGCCGGCCTTACTGACCTATGAGCATCTTTGAAAAGACATAATACACTGCTTATCTGAAAAAAAAACAACTATACTCACATGCTCACATACTCACAAATCTAAACAATTAAAAGTGATAAGAACAAGAGGTAGACAGAGATGACCTAGTCACTGCTGTGGCCAAAAAGTGTAACAAGTCTGATGATCGAAAAAGTTTTTCCAGGCAGAGGCAGCAGCAGAATGGTGCTTCCTCTAAACCAAAGAGGTTGAAAAACACGAATCATGGAGCATGCATGCACAACATTGCCCTTAGTGAATGATGTCAGCGTGCAGTTCACGCAGACCTAATGGTTGCCTACAGATCCCACTGTAGTTGCCTTATCAGACATACGCATTAAACTAGTTCTTAGAGACTTGGTCACACCAAAAAGCCATGTCAAGGCTCTGGATCTGAATAGCACTCTTTCACAACTTATTGCTGAAAGCCACACCAGTTTACATTAGTGACAATCAGGTTATTTATTCACAGAATTAATTATCAGAGACTAGTATACACAATCCAGGATAAGTGCACTAAGGTCTTCAGATTGCCACAATGCAGAGACCTATGCTCAAAGGTCACAGGCCATTTTCACCATGTCCATAGGTTTTGTTTACAGAGTAAGTTTTCAGAGATGAGATCACACCAGAGGCTGTGCTACAGTTCTCAACCAGGAGAACGCGCTGCAGATTGCTAATACAGTAAATCTTGCATGCAGACTGCTCAAGGTAACACCTACAGTAATATTGACTCCATGAATAAAAGATCTGAAAACCAACGAATGAAATAGTGGGGGGTAAAGGGCTAAATGATGCTGAATGTCCTCCAGCTTCTTATGCACGCTGAGCAAAGCTCATAGTGTGCAGTTAAACCAGAGTAAGTAACTTCAGTACAGGACAGGAGCTTTAACAAGGCTGAAGGTATAGATGGGTTCGCTTTAAGAGCATATTAAATAAGGGCATTAGCCAGTGCATCCCATTGGGTAATACATTTAAAAGTCCTGGATGGCATATAAAAGCAAAAGAGAAGGCCTTCAAAAAATGCAGGGTTGAGGGATCATCATCAGCATTCAGACTTTATAATCCCAAGAAATTCTTTAAGTATGTAAACAGTAAAAAAAGGGAAGACAGACCATATTGGCCCCATAAAGAATGAGGAAGGACATCTGGTTACAAAGGATGGGAGATGGTGAAGGTATTGAATTTATTCTTCTCCTCAGTCTTCACCAGGGAATTGGGGGGCTTCAGTAACCAAAACTGCAGTATTTATCCTCGTGACGCATCACAGGAAGCACCCTCATGGCTAACAGAGGACAGAATTAGAATTAGACTTGGGAAACTTAACATTATTAAATATACCCGGGACCGGATGGCTTGCACCCGAGGGTACTTAGGGAACTCAGTCAAGTAATTGCCAGACCATTGTTCTTAATTTTTACTGACAGTCTACTGACTGGAATGGCACCAGCGGATTGGAGAAAAACCAATGTAGCGCCAATATTTAAAAAGGGCCCAAAATACATCCCTGGGAATTACAGACCAGTTAGCCTAACATCAATAGTATGCAAGCTCTTGGAAGGGATGATAAGGCGGCCTCTGCCCTCTATTTATGATGTACATACTTTGTTATTAGAATTTGTGGGTTTTTTTTCCAATGCTATAACTATTATCGTTTTTTTGTTTTTTTATTGTTTAGAATATGCTATGGTATTTTCACCTTGTCTTGATGAAGGGACCCCACAAGTGTCCTGAAACGCGTTGGGCCGAATGTCTACAATTGCCACGCATTAATGATTTAGTCTTTGTATACTTGCTGTTTTTATTAACTTTTTTTTTGGCGATGTCTCTTTCTACAAATCAATAAATAAAATTATAATTTTTGTAACATTTTCCTTAGACCCCTTTTCCTTGTTGCCTATAAAGTCCTTATTATTTATCTGGGGGATATTTGCTTCATAATATTATATCTAGGATTGGCAACCTCAAGCCCCCTTGTTGGTGGATCTTCTTAGCTATTTATACAGAGAGGCAGAATGGGGATTTGTCAGTGTAAACAAAACAGATCCCCGTTCTGTTAGGGGAGTAGAGAGTGATTAGGAACAGCAATCTCTCTCTTCCTCCATTCAGCACACTGCCCCCACAGTTAGAAACACCTTCCAGGGAATACATTTAACCCCTCTAGTGTTAACCCCTTCCCTGCCAGTGACATTTATACAGTAATCAGTGCATTTTTATAGCACTGATCGCTGTGTAAATGTCATTGGTACCAAAAAAGTGTCAAAGGTGACTGATCTGTCCGCCACAATGTTGCAGTCCCATTAAAAAATCGCTGATCACCGCCATTACCAGTAAAAAAAAATAAAAAATCCATAAATCTATTCCCTATTTTGTAGACTCTATAACTCAATCAATATACGCCTATAATATGTAGAAAAATATATATTGGCCTAAACTGATGAAGAAATTTGGTTTTTTTTTATTTATTTTTTGGATAATTATTCTAGCAATAAGTAAAAAATATTGTTTTTTTTTCAAAATTGTTGGTCTTTTTTTGTTTATAGCGCAAAAAAATTAAAACCACAGAGGTGATCAAATACCACCAAAAGAAAGCTCCATTTGTGCGAAAAAAATGACATAAATTTTGTTTGGGTACAGTGTCGTACAACCACGCAATTGTCAGTTAAAGTGACGCAGTGCCGTATTGCGAAAAATGGTGTGGTCTTTAAGAGGGGAAATCTTCCGGTCCCTAAAGTAATTGTAAATCTTTGTTTTTTTGGGGTTTTTTTAAACCAACATGTCATACTTACCTCCACTCTGCAGCTCGTTTTGCACAGAGTGGCCCGAACATCCTATTCTGGGGTCCCCTGACAGCTCTCACAGCTCCTCCCCACATCAGATACCCCTAGGGGCGCTGCTATCAATCTATCCACTCAAGAGCTGGGACCCCGTGGAGAGAGGGACAGAGCGTCACCGCCGAGTGAATTCCAAGGCTCAGGTAAGTAAAATGGGGGGCTGGGAGGCCGGTGACTGCATTATAGGATGCATTAAGGTGAAAAAACACAATTGTTTACAACCCCTTTAAGTTGTTAAAAATTACTTTTCCATTTCAATCTGCAGCACAGTAAATTTCTGTAAAATTCAATGCAACATGACAACCTGGAGGTATTCCGTACACCATCAGTGTACAAAATGCCTCCAAAAAATGTAATTTCCTGCTTGTGTGATTGGCTCACTGATTTTCCCCGACGTTTTAGGCATCCACTGCAACAGAAATGTAATTTTTGGTGAGATACTGCCTAAGAGCCGGTTCACACGGGGGCGACTTGTCAGGCGACCTAGCCGCCTGACAAGTCGCCTCCCGTTCTGTACAATGGAACCGTTCTAATCGGAGCGACGCAAGTCGCTCCGACTTAGAAGAAAGGTTCCTGTACTACTTTGGGGGCGACTTGCATAGACTTCTATACAGAAGTCGTCTTGCAAGTCGCCCTGGCAGTCGTGTGCAGGTCGCCTCGGTGAGGCGACCTGCAAGTCGTGCCGCTTCTAGCGTGAACCGGCACTAAGGGATAATTACTTCTAAAGAGATGCAGGCACTTTACATTTTCTCATCAGAGCACCAAGAGTGCACCAGCTGATTTAATAAACAAGTCACTTTCATTCAGGATCAATATCCAAATAACACGGTCAAACAAACAGCTAATTCTTCAGAGCAATACAGGTATCTGCAACAAATTTTGTTAAAATCCATGCAATGTACATTGATCAACAAGAGAGGATTGTTTTTTTCTCAACAAAAATTGAGTTACTCTCTAATGCTAAACTCTTAGCAATTGTTTTGTGGGGAAAAAAATGATACATCTACTAGCTGTGGTATCAATTTGTAATTAATGTGAATAGACAACAAAGTACACAGCTGTAATGCAGCTGGACAGACCTTTTATTTTTTTTTCTAAAAATGTTATCCACATGTTATTCCTTTACCTTTGACTAGAAAATGTGCCTGTTTCAGAATTGGTAATGCGGTGGATATTGCAAACAAAACAATGTCAGAAACATTGGGCAACTACTGTATGAGGGAGAGGAGTCTAGACAGTATGCAGGCAGGCAGTATGTGCAGAGAAGGATCTGAATGCAGTATGTGCTGCAGGAGAGGAGTGTGAAGGATATGAACTCAATATGTGCAGGAGAGGAGTGTAAAGGATATGAATGTGTAGCACCCTGGAGTTTAGTCAGGGAGCTCCTCACAAATTTACTTGCCAAGAATAGCTTTCTTGGTCGATTGCTAGAGATCTATTGATTCCTCCCTAAGTTTGGCCTTGTTGCACTTTTCTCTTCTACCACTAGGTGGCCAGGTACTTGGTGGTACAGTATATGAAAAGGGCAACTCAAAGTCAGGTTATTGGTATATGGGGTATCTCAGCCAATGGGCAGGGGTTTTCTTGAATCCCTTGGCCTGCTGGGAGAGCCTATATATTCGGGTGAGATCAGATGATCTGTGTTCTGTGCCACCTGGACAGCTGTCTGGGTGGACGTGTGTCATATGCCCTGGGCTTCTAGGCCAGAGATTGGACCTATCTCAGGGGCATTTGGCTGCCAGGCTGTGTAAGGGCCTATCCAGAAGTAAGAGGGCAGCGCAGGGTTGGGGCTGGGGCTTGCGTCCAACCAGAAGTGCCGGTTCTGCTGGTCGGAGAACCTGTCAGTGGTTGGAGGTAGAAGGGAAGCTGTCGCCACGAAGGGACCAACCACCTTTACCAGGGACCACAGTGAGTAACTGAAGCAAGTAGTGGAACCATATTCTCACCGAAAGGGCATGGTGGAGAATCGGGAAACTTTCAGGCAGTGATCAAGTCAGGGACCCAACCAGCAGAGGAGACGCTTGGAGAGCAGCCTTGTGTGTCAAGCCAGGGACCGTGCCGGTTAGCAGCGGTGAAGCCTGAGAAGAATCTGGAGTGCCAAGCTAGGGACCCAGCAGAGAAGCGGGGGTGACGCTTGAGGGGATACCACAGCAAACCTTGGAGGAGCGCAAGGGATTCAGAGTCAGTGAATCACTGGGTCTAGTGAGAGACCGGGAGCTCAGTATTGAAGAACTACAAGGAGTAGTTGTAGTAAAGCTGAAAGAACTGTTACGTTTGAGTTAGGAAATGTTAAAGGACTATTACCATAGGAGACAGCATTCCTGAAAATGCAGATGTGGCTTCTTGCTGGGGCCTTTCCCTGCACGGCTGTCTTTCTGTTGAAGTCTTGGAATCTGCTAATTGAATCTATAACTACTTAAGGGTGTCCTGGTCCTAACCCTCTTTCCCTTGCAAAAATATAAAAAGGACTGTTAAAAGAAATAAAGGAAAGGAGTGCAATTATATGACAAGAACTATTTAAATAGAGGGCACTGGATTATGCAGATGAAAATGTTCAAATGTGAAAAATAGAGAATATCAGCAGTTGAGGAGCATTCCTCCACTCTGAAGAAGGAGCAGGGCCCTTATACATATCAGTGGAGGTACTGTTTTCTCTAAGCTGCCTACTCAGTCCCATAATAAGGATGCCTGCTCAATCTCTAAGCAAGGAGTGGTTTGCCTATTGCCCAGTGAAGTGCAAAACATTTGAAGAATCTAACAGCATTATGTGCAGATGAGGAATGTGGAGGATACACAGCAGGTAGCGTGTGCTGAAGAGAAGTGTGGAGAGTGCAGGTAATTATGACTTTGAAGTGTGAAATTCAAAGTCAATTATGGCGAATGCAAAATGAGCAATTTAGCTTCAAAATAAAGCTCCCACAGAACTTTACGCTCATCACTAGCAGTGATAGGAAGGATTGTAGAAAGGTGATCAGAAAGACTGTGGGTAAGGGACTGTGGAGTGGGTACAGTAAGGATTGTATAGAACAGTAATGGCGAACCTTGGCACCCCAGATGTTTTGGAACTACATTTCCCATGATACTCGTGCACTCTGCAGTGTAGATGAGCATCATGGGAAATGTAGTTCCAAAACATCTGGGGTGCCAAGGTTCGCCATCACTGGTATAGAGTCTAGTATGGACTAAAAGCAGGGATAGGTGTAACAGCGATGTACTTGAGCCCTGGTTCACACTGGAGCGTTCTGACATGTCAAATCGCATGTCAAATCGGCGGCAATTGCCATCAATGGCACCGTCCTAATTGGTGTGACGCCACTTCTCCAGCGCTGCACCAATTTCAAAAAGTAGTTCCTGTACTACTTTTTTGATTTCGAGCTGCGATTTACATCTGAAATCGAGGCCGAAATCGGGACTGACATGAGGGAGTGAAATCATTCCCGCAACTCAGTGTGAACCTGGGCTAAATGAAATGTTCAAGTTGAGCTGTATAAAGCTTTTCCCAGGTGGCCTAATTTGCCCTTTCCCTGGTCCATCTACAGCCACGTGTTGGAAAGGGCCAGGCTGCAGCTGCTGTCATGAAGATTTTTTTTTGTCTGCCCCTTAGCCCCTTTTTCTGGTCCATCTACAGCCACTATCAGCAGGCAGGAGTGGGGTGGAAATGAGACAGTTGGGGAGTAATATCAGTTTTATTTTTCCTCTAGGTCTAACAAGACTTCTGTCGGGACTTCCAGAATTCCTATCAGTACTTGTACCAGTATTTGTATTGATTACTGAAAACTCAGAAAAGTTACTATCAGAAATGGCTACCCCTTGTCTGTGAACTATTCCAGAACTATTCTAGAGTCCTAGCTCTGTCACGATCTTCACTAAGCTATACCTATGAGGAGCTTTCAACCTGAGAAGAATCTGTGAGAGGGACAAGTGAAAGATAGCTTTCCTTACCAGATTTGGGCATTTTGAATACCTTGTAATGCCTTTAAACCTTTGTAATGCTCTGGAACCTTTTCAACGCTTCACTTTTCTAGGATTTCATTGACATTATTATGGCCAATTATGGTCATTTATCTGTATAATATTCTGATCTTCTCTGCCTCCCTGGAAGAACCCAAGGTCCACGTTCGGAGAGTCTTGGCCCATAGCCTTCAACTTTATACCAAGCCATAGAAATGTGAATTTGAGAGCACAACTATCTAATTCTTGGGACATATTATCTACAGTACATGGTCTCTATTGACTGGCTCTTCCAAGGATGAGAATTATAATTTCCTTGGTTTTGCTAACTTCTACCACAAATTCACCCATAACTTCTCTGGCACGGTGGCTTCTCTGATCAAACTCACTAGTACCCACACTCCCCTCTTCTCTACATCCAAAGCCCAGTCCGCTTTCAACAAGCTCAAACTCCTGTTTACCTCATCTCCATTTGACACTAACCTTCGTCTTGGAGGTTGATGCCACTGAAAAAACAGGGGTTGTGGTCCTTTCTCAGTGGTTTGGCCCAAAGATTCACCTGCACCCTATCACCTTCTTCTCCCAGAAAATGACCTCAGCAGAGAAGAGTAATTATATTAATGACAGATGGCATTATTTGTTAGAAGGATTTGCTCATCCTACACTTATTTTTTCTGGCCAGAGGAATCTAGAGTTTTAAAAGAACCTCAAAATGCCTTAGGCCTTGACAGGCCAGATGGGCACTCTTTTTTTTCTAGGTTGGAAGTCTCACCTGGCCTCTAATACCGTGACTGAGAACATTAAGCACAATGCCCTCTCTTACTGTAAGGGGTACTGAATGCAGGTATCCATCAGGGATGACCAGATCAATGTGCTACACCTCAAGGAATCATGAACTAAACTAGATATGATTAAATAAAGTTTATTAAGATAAATAACACCCTTCCAACACAAACAAACCATGAACAAGGTAAAATTTAGTAATAAATGTGAAAGTGCAACAAACCCAGAATAACAATCTAACTAACATACAATATGCACAAAAATAGAGAGCTCACATGAACAGGGCAGAATCGCGACTGGGACTGGGAGGGGGAGCATACAGGGTACTGAATGCAAGATGCAAGATACTGGATTTAGGGTACAGGGCACAGGGTGCTGGAAGCAGGTCACAGGATACAACGCACGGGATACAGGATCGTGCAGGGGCATGGCTCACAGACAGAATACTGAGGCAATGATATCCATAAAGGGATGGATTATTTACCTTCCCAGCAGTCAGTGTCAGGTGGAGCCTAATTACCAGGATATGCTGGCTGCTGGGAAACACCTGTGAGGTGTAAGGCAATTTCTGTTTGTCTAGGGATGTTTCTCATATTCAGTCCTCAAGTACCCCCCAACAAGTCATGTTTTCAGGATTCCCCTCAGATGAAACAGCTGAGGTAATTACTAAGGCAGTGAAACTGATCAAATCACCTGTGCAAAATAATGGAAAGCCTGAAAACATGACCTGTTGGGGGTACCTGAGGACTGGAGTTGAGAAACTTTGGTCTAGGGGGTTTAGGGGGTTGAGGCTGAGGAGGGATGCTTGTTGGGGGTTAGGTGAATAGGGAGTGTGTAGACAGCGGGGGACAGGATGTCTGTTGGGGAATAGAGGGGGGGGGGGGTAGATGGGTGGAGATAAATCTCTGAGGGTGGTGGGGCAGCTGGATAGGTACTGTATGTTTGTTGGGTGGCTGAGGTGGCAGGGAAGATGTGTCTGTTGGGAGGGACTTTGGTAAGGTATTCAGTGTAGAAATGTTAAATGGTATAAAAGTTGAACTCCAGGAACATAATTTTTAATTAAAATAGGTTATAAGTCTATTTTATGTGCACCAAAATTACTTTGCAAACTTCATAATCACCTCATGAATGTAGCAGTAACATCATCGCTGTGCTACACATAGCTTGCACAGAGAGCAGAGCTGTGAAAGGGACCCAACGGCTTATTAGCAGCTGCAGTCAGCCAGATTGCCATTAGATGGCTCTGTTCCAATTATAGCCTGGTATAGGAAAAGTGGCAATTCGGTGTTAGGCCCCTTTTAGAAGAAAAGTGATAGTGATGTAATGGGCGTGGTTAGTGCCCATATAAGTGCCAAGATGGAAGGAGCCTAGTGAGATGGGGCATGGGAGCCAAACACCCCAAAGATGTAGTTAGCAAGAACAAGTCTGCAACTCTGGGTGAGGTCATTTAACACCCAGAAGGGGCAGCTGTAGTTGCCCTGACTCTTTTACAGTCTGCTGTGGGATGTGAGTGGTATGCAAAAAGGGCTAAAGCTGACCATAGACAGATCAGATCTCTGAAATCACAGCAAAGTGTAGAAATTAATTTTCTTGTGTGGACATTCCTTTATTCTGGAATATTAAGGCCTAAAGCCAGGGATGTCGTGAACAGACCTATGGCCAGGAGTTTGGCACAATATGGTGAAAGGATTCTACCAACAGATGGGTAGATGTCCTATCCAAGAAGATGTGGGGCAGGGACTTGCACCATTTGATGCCAACACACAGCCAGTTACGGGCCCCCTTACTGGCTGTCTGCAAAAAATGAAAGAGGGGGTAGATACACGACTAGACCTCCCTTAACAAGGAAAGAGTTCAGCAGCGTCTAGTCTTTAAACACTTGCCAACCGACCGCCTACAATGAACTGCGGATGGGCAGACGCTGTAGGCAAAGCGACGTACTGGTACGTCGCTGGCTGCTCCTGGGTTTAGGGTGCGTGCATGCTTGCCCCCTGGCCAGCTCCTGCTGTTATTGTACACAGCAGGAGCCTGTCAGCAAGACCTGGCCAATGGTTTATGGCCGGGATGTGCTGATTGGCTGTATACATTCCCCGCCGAGAGCTCTGTGTTCAAATTCAACACAGGGAGCAATCTGTCAATTTCTCATCCCTGTTTAATTGAGCGATCATTAGTAAAAATCAGCACACCTTACACATATTACACATAGTTAGGCACATATTTAACCCCTTGATCTCCCTAGATGTTTAACCCTTCTCAGCCAGTGTCATTTGTACAATGACAGTGTATATTTTTAGCACTGATCACTGTAATAATGGCATTAGTGATGTCAGTGGCAGTTAGTCAGTTCCCTCCAGCATGCGTTAGTGTCAGATTGTTCACCGCAATATCGCAGTCCCATTATAAGTCATTGATCGCCACCATTAATAGTATAAAAAAAAATTCTAGTATATACTCCATAGTTTGTAGGCGCTATAACTTTCATGCAAACCAATTGATATACACTTATCTGGATTTTTATTTTTTTTATCAAAAACATGTACTAGAATACATTTTGGCCGAAACTTATGAAGAAATTAAATTTTTTTTCTTTACTGGATATGTTTTAATGCATGGAAGTAAAATATATTGGGTTGTTTTTTTTCAAAATTTTTGGTCTTTTTTTAAAATATAATTTCATTTGGGTACAGCGTTGCATGACCGCACAATCGCCATTTAAAGTAGCGCAGTGCAGAATAGCATAAAATGGCCTGATCACGAAGCTAGCAAAATCTTACGGAGTTGAAGTGGTTAAGCCCTATTCACATGTAAGGGGTTAAGTGATCAAGACCAGGTTCAAACAAATGGCACCAACATCCCGTATGTATAAACAGAAAAAAACATTTGGGAGGCATATGACTTTAAAGGCGCTTAATACTACAGACACGTATGCCACAATAATTATATAAAAAAATATCTTTTTATTTCATGAAAAAACATTCATAAAAGGTCAAATTTTATAAATATCCTTGCTATTATTCTACATGTTTCGCCTTGCGGCTTCCTCAGGAAAAGCGTGGACTCTTATCTACTGAATAGATAAAGAGATAAATCAGCAAAACATAATTACAAATTCAGACAGAAAATTATACATATAGACCATAACATGTATATAAATACATATCTAAACATACTTGGGAGCATCCGCATAGAGGGCAGAGATTCCCAAACAATGGTTCCTACCTCAATGCTTTGAAGACTCAGAGACGATTTATAGTCAAAAGATGAGGCAGGAGTAGGGTCCGTTGGCCCTGTGCATCCCACAGACCAAGACTGCCCAAAATATGCTGGATCACCCGCAGAGAGGGCTATAGATCAGTCACGTACATATGTTTAAAACAATGTATCCTGTAAGTCAATCAAAGTATGAATATAACATGTCTGCACTGATGCTCATACTCTGATTGACTTACAGGATACATTATTTTAAACATATGTACGTCACTGATCTATAGCCCTCTCTGCGGGTGATCCGGCATATTTTGGGCGGTCTTGGTCGGCGGGATGCACAGGGCCAAAGGACCTTACTCCTACCTTAACAGGAAAGAGTGGAACTTAACCACTTGCTGACTTCATAACGCCGTTATACAGCGGCAAAGTGGCTCTCCTGTGCGGAATCATGTATCTAGTATGTGATCTGGCACTTCCGGGTAGGGGGTGCACACTTTTTGGCCAATGGATGACTGCAGGCACCCACTGATCGGCAAGGAGAAAGACAGAACAGAGCTCTGCCTATGTAAACAAGGCAGAGCTCTGTCCTGTCAGCGGGGATTTTTTTTCCCTACAAAGCACATTTCTTAGTAAACGCATCACATAGTAAATGCAAAAACACTGGTTAGGCACATATTCAACCCTTTGATCATCCTAGATGTTTAACCCCTTTCCAGCCAGTGTCATTAATACAGTGACAGTGCATATTTTTTAGCACTTATCACTGTGTTAGTACCACTGGTTCCCTCAGAGTTAAAAGTGTCAGTTAGTGTCAGGTTGTCTGCTGCAATATAGGCAGTCCCGCTATAAGTCGCTGATTGGCACCATTACTAGTATACAAATAAATAAATAAAAATTACAGTATGTATATATATCATAGTTTGGTAGACGCTATAACTTTTGTGCAAACCAATCAATATACGCTTAATTCGATTTCTTTTTTACCAAAAATATGTAGCAGAATACATAATGGCCTAAATTTTTAAGAAATTAGATGTTTTAAATTTTTTTAAACGATATGTTTTATAGCAGAAAGAAAATTTTGTTTATGTACAGCAATGCATGACCGTGCGAGACACCCCTGTACAAAATTCCTAACCAGTGGCGGCTGGTGCTCTATTTTTTTTTGGGGGGGGGGAGGCAAACAAACCACCCGACCCCCCCCCGTTCGTTCGGTCAATCGGTCACTCAGTCAACACCCCCCCCGTCGCTCAGTCGGTCGGTCAGTCAAGACCCCCACCCCCGTCGCTAGGTCGATCAGCAAATAAACCCCCCCCGTTACTCGCCCGTCCATCCATTCGCCCATCAGCCCTGCACTTACCCCATCCAGGCCGCAGGCAGCTTCCCCCTGCGTCTTCTCCTCGGCGCCTCCCCCCTGCTCCCGACCAATACGATTGCTTCTCCTCTCGGCTAATCGGGTCTTAAGACCCACTTCTTGATTCGTCGAGAGGAGAAGCAGGAAGATAATAGCGAATATTCATTTGCTGTTGTCACACAACTGGGTGGCCTCGGGGCACAGTGCTTTGCGCCCTGTGACCACCCTTTCTTTAAGACAATTAAAGCCTCAGGCTCTAATCACGTGCATAAAAAAAAAAGCCATTGAAATCCATGCATCCGGCTCTCTGCATGTATGGATTAGGGGGGCGGCTAGGCGAACACACAGTGATTATTGCCAACAGCTATAGCTAGCAATAGTCATATGAAGAATCAGACAGGCAGGTTTTACCCATGTTGATCGATCGTTCAACTTGGGTAAATCAGCCTGCCCATACATGGTTCGAATCTCGGCTGGTCTCTGCCGAAGCGGTCGAGATTCAAACCATCTATGGCTAGCTTTAGAGCCCTTTCACACTGGGGCCGCCCGTGAGTTAGCGGTAAAGTGACACTAATGAAGCTGTGCTTTTCGGCCACTAGCGGGATACTTTTAACCCCCGCTAGCGGCCGAAGAAGGGGTTAAAAACGCCCGTGTTGCGGCACTTAAGGAGCGATTTTCAGGCGCTTCGGAAGCACTGCCCACTCATTGCAATGGGCAGGGGTGCCCCAAAGATGCTGCTTGCAGGACTACTTCTCCCAAGCCTCTCCCATCCTTTGGAATGCCCTACCCCAATCTGTCTGACTATCTCCTACTCTGTCCCCTTTTGGGTGATCCCTTTTGGGTGATCCCTGAAAATCTTTCCTAACCTGCCTCCACCTAACAACTGTACTTTTATTTTCTTCTGTCAACTTATCCCCCACAGTTGTTACCTTTTTATCAGACCCCCCCCCCCCACCCCCCCCACCCCCCTTTTAGATTGTAAGCTCTAACGAGCAGGGCCCTCTGATTCCTCCTGTATTGAATTGTATTGTAATTCTACTGTCTGCCCTCATGTTGTTAACCACTGCGCAAACCATTGACATTATATAAATCCTATATAATAATCATTCCTGATCTGTTGTGCTCACAGCGACACTTTACAAGCTTCCAAGTTACCCATAAATATTTCCCAGCTCATTTAGATTTGCAAAAACATACAAGAATATTTTAGTATGCTGTTGTGAAAAGAACCCCAACTATTTCTCCTTGACATCTATTCTGTGACCTTCAGAAAAATAACATACATAAATCACACTGATCATTACAATTGCTTTACTACCCAGGCTAGTGGTCTCAGGAAACATTCACCGCATAGAAGCAAGGCTGATAGGCATCATCAAGACACCCCTCCATCCTGGCATATTCTCTAGGGGATGAGTTTACATCCTCCCTACAACAGATAAGGGGCTCAACATCAGATAAGAAGACAGTCTGATCTTGGGAAAAAAGGAAGAGGAAATGCTACATGGAGATTCAGCTTAGCATATGTCTTGAGTTCTGCCAGATTATTTCTGAGCCTGTCCAGAACTATATAAAATATCCACATTCATTTTTTTATGTTCCTCATCTAATTCACCTCTTCATTTCTGCACCTCACTTGCTAATATCTTCTCAGTTTGACTCGTGAGGTGGTAATAAGTCCTAATAGGAAATAATGTAAATACAGTATTTAATAGCCAATTTGGGATTTTTGTACCTTTTGTATTTTTGCAAGAAAGGTTTATAAATTGTATACTTTTTGAATAGATTGTTTAGGTTGGTCCTTATATTACACTGACTCTAACACTGACACATGCGGCTATTACTCTGTAAAGCAATCTTCATTAGATCACACTTCAGAGGAGTTTTGAGAGATGGTGTTTTAACCCTCAAAATGCCAACACACCGAGCCACATCCACGTGCATTGTATGTCATTGCACGGCAGTTGTAGCACAGCACCGTTCATTTGAATGGGTCGCATTCTGCAGTGTTACCACCTGTCGAATGAGACATGCCAGCCACAAAGCCTTTATTGCTCTGTGATTGTTTTTTATACATAACATTTTTTTTATTTTCTGACTGTGCATTTATCAATATGGTAGTTCTGCTTTTATTATAGCATGGAGGTCAGGAAATTCAGCGCCCTCATTTCTACTCTTAGCACTAGCGCAGCACCAGCAAAATGGCTTGAGCCGACTCTGGGTCCCAGCAGGCGTCCTATTGTTAGCGGCACCTTTCCTGACGGTATTCGGCCGCTAGCGGGGCAGTTTTACCCCCGCTAGCAGCCGAGAAAGGGTTAAAAACCAGCAGGCATCCTATTGTTAGCGGCGCCTTTCCTGTCGGTATTCGGCCGCTAGCAGGGCAGTTTTACCCCCGCTAGCAGCCGAGAAAGGGTTAAAAACCACCGCAAAGCACCTCTGCAGAGGCACTTTGCCGGCGGTATAGCCTATAGTCCTATTGATTTCAATGGGCAGGAGCAGGGAAGGAGCGGTGTATACACCGCTCCTTCCCCGCTCCGAAGATGCTGCTAGCAGGACTTTTTTTCCCGTCTTGCTAGCGCACCGCTCCAGTGTGAAAGCCCTCGGGGCTTTCACACTGGAGAGACAGCAGCGGGTGTTTCGGGTCGGTTTGCAGGCGCTATTATTAGCGCAACAGCGCCTGCAAACCGCCCCAGTGTGAAAGGGGCCTTAGGCAAAGTCCCATAACTATCTTCTAGAGCAGGGGTCCAAACTTTCTAAACAAAGGGCCATTTTACTGTCCTTCAGACATTAGTGGGCCGGACTCTGGCCATCGGGAGTACAAAATGTTCCAGCATCCCCAATGATTGATGTCAGTGGGAGGAAATGTGCTCCGTTATTGGTGTCATTAGTAGGAATTGTGCGCCATTGTTGGTGCCCTTTGTAGGAATTGTGCCCCATCATTGGTGTCATTGGGAGAAATTGTGCCCCATCGTTTGTGTCATTGGGCCCATTGTTGGTGTCATTGGGAAGAACTGTGCCCCATCATTGATGTCTGTGGCAGGAATTGTGCCCCATCGTTGGTGTCTTTGGGAGGAGCTGTACTCTTCATTGGTGTCAGTGAATAAAATAGCCAATATCCAAGAGCTTGATAAAAACAAGCAAAGGGACGCATCTGGCTCCCGGGCTGCAGTTTGGAGACCACTGTTCTACAGGGCTAATGAACTGTGGCTGATGATTACACTATCATTGCAAAACTTTTAGGTTGTAATTATTTAATTATGCTGAGCTTTTAGAAATATATTAAAAAAATTAGAAAAATATGGCACTGCACTAATGTGTTTTTTTTTTTTTACTTGGGATTAATACCAGATCTGGTAATATGGTATTTAGTTTACCCCCTTTGTTTTCAATTATTTATGAAATAGCATGATACTTTTTCTAAACTTCTGAAAGTAGATTTCTCTAGATCGGGGGTCAGCAGGGACATGGTAGATGGGTTGCCGACCTCCGGATCTAGAGAAATCTAGACTAAACTACTACACCCATATATGCAGATAGACGCAGGGAAAGAAAGCACCTAGTGTGTAGCACTGATCCCTGTGTTCTCCTCTCAAGTCCATCCCAGGCACTTGTGTGCGATACTACAGGGAATGGAAGAGTGGGGACAAGGCAGGGATCAGCGCACCAAAAGAGCGAGTAGTAGTGTGTAGTCGGTGCTTCCCTGTTCTACATGCGAGGGAAGTTTCTGCCCTGCTTTGAATGCTTTACATGCACATCTCTGCCCTGCTCTATTACCTACTGATAATTCACTGCTCAACTGACTACTTACACCATCCACTGCCCTTCTGACTTCCATTGCCCTACTGACACTGTCCACTATTATACTGACACCATCCACTGCCCTAAACATCATCCACTGCCCTACTACCATCCAATGCCTTACTGACACCATTCATTGTCCTAGTGACTGTCCACTGCCCTACTGACACTGTCCACTGCCCTGCTAACAACGTCCACTGCCATATTAACATCCACTGCCCTACAGGGACACTGTCCACTGCCCTACTGACCCCCTGTCCTCTGCACTGCTGACCTCTATAATCACAGTGGCTAAGTGGTTAGCACTTATGCCTAGCAGCACTAGGATTGTCAGCTTGAATTCCAACCATGGCACATCCAGGCCAAAATCTTAGTAAATGTATACAATGTACATGCAATTGCGTGGGTTGAACGGGCGCACCTTTAAACTTGACACATTTTTTTTACGCTGGTTCACCTTTATGTATTTTTTTAAGGAGATCTGTACACAGGTCACGTTAGCATGTTACGGTGCCAACATGTGACATGCACCTTGTTAAAATTATGTAAAAAGACTCTCGCTCCTCTAGTTCCTCCTAAAAGGGCATTTAACCTCCCCCCTCTAATGTATATGATTTCCTTGGGCTAGCTTTTGCTTTTAAAGGGGAACTCCACACTCCATTCTCCAATTCTCTTGTCTCCCCCTTCTAACCCTTTGGATTTCCACGGGTTAACTTTTGCTTTTAAAGGGGAACTCCACACTCCATTCTCCAGTGCTCTTGTCTCCCCCCTCTAACCCCTTGGATTTCCATGGGCTAACTTTTGCTTTTAAAGGGAACTCCACTCTATTCTCCAAAGGCTGTGAGCTGCCTTCTTCAATCCAAACCACATCCTTTTTCAGAGCATACAACAGGGCCAGCTAGGAAATGGGCGAGAAGAGAGATCGCCCAACCCCCTCCTAAACCATACAAGGCCACATGCACATCAACATAGCTGGCTGCATTGGGGCATGTTGGGCTCAGCCCAATACCAACCACAAAGCACCTTGTACTCACTAGTTTAAAGGGGTTTTCCACATTCCGTAAAGCCCCCTGTCTGCAGCCCCCACAACCCCAGCCTAGGGTTGTGTGGAAGAGGCCCTTGTCCCCCTGAATATGGGAACAAGGTGATTGACTTTTGGGGTGTCCGAGCCCCTCTTGCCCCCAAGCATCCACCCCTCTTTCATGGACAGAAAAAAACAAAATAACTTTGCTCTAACTCAAACGTATAAGCCGCTAACACTGCAAATAGAATTTTTTCTGTAAACCGTAAAATATAAAAATAAGTGCAGCGCTATAAATAATGCCAAAGTGGAATAACGAATGTGAATATCAATTCCTGCAGGATCTCCCAAATCTATGGATAGTGTAGGACCCACTAATCATGGGGTACTTTGTCGCAAACTTCCCATTTTCTGCTGGAATAGGAGAAATCTGCAGATTTGTTTGAGGAAGATACTGCCTTGTCCAGACTGACTGCATAAGAAGAAGATCGTGATTCATTACAGCTAAAAGAGGACGTTTTAACTTCTGCATGGAGAAAGTACCCCGGTGAAGCACCCCCAGGATTTCCTCTCCAGTGTGTCATTGGGATCTCCTCTCCATTGCCAGTGGGCAGCTTTTAAGCCTGTTTGACTCATCCAGCATATGCTGTTTTGGGTCCCAACCTTCTGGTAAGCCTCCATTCATATGGGTGGTGGTATCTGCACAAGTGTGTTTTTTTCACAATAAATCCCTGAGAAGGCCTCCAAGACCGTTTATCTTCCTCTGATTTTCATCATCCATACCATTGCCATTGGGCAGTAAATGCTTGGTTGACCTATGTAGCATATGCTATCTTTAGGTCCAAAATCCATGGTACGCCTTCATTATTTAGGGGACTGTCTGAGCACTATTATAGTTATATATCCACGTGGTGATTTCATTCATTTTTTTCACAAAAAGATGGACTTAGATGTATTGATAAATGGACATTTATGAGAATTGATATTCACATTCGTTATCCCCCTTTCATGGGCTGTCTTGCTGTGTGTTTGGCTAGGGGTTTGTTAGTGTATCGGAGGGGCACAATGTTTTTTTAGTTTGGGGTGGTATTTTTCACGTGGGGGTTCTCATTTTAAGCCTTAACAGACCCAAATTGCCTTGTATGTATTGTACAGGCTATTTTTGTTTTGGGTTAAAATCTTGCAGCTGCAATGTAGATTTGTAAGTTTTCTCTAAAGCCATACATCTTTGAAGCAGCATTTTGGATACATGCTACAGATGCACCACTTTACAGGCAAAGTAAGCCCCCCCCCCCCCCCCCCCAAGTTACTAGCTTTTAAGCAATTTTGCATATTTAAAGGCACTTCTCCTTGTTTTTGTTTTTGGGGTTGTACAAATTGTTGACATTGCTATATGTCCCTCAGGGTGGGACCTGGGCCCCCATACCCATTTTAAGATCAATAACTAGAATATAAGGCAGCCAAGTTGGGACTAGCAAAATGAACAAGTTAGTTCCCATAGAATGCAATGGTATTTGTTGTATAACTTTTGCCAATGTTAGGCTCTTTGTTTGCCCCCCTGGACTGGGGGGTGGTTGTCCCATCTGTAATTTTGTAGCATGCCGGATGATGTGCTTAATTTTGGACAGGGGTAGCTTATTTTGTGCTAGCTGCATTTGTGTTGTTCTGGGCATGCTCAGGGACTTTTTTATTTTTTTTGGTGCTTTTGTGTGTGAACAGCGCTTGGATTTTTCTGGGCATGCTCAGAGAGTGTGTTTTTTAGGTTAGTAATTTAAGGACATCCTTAACAGGTGTACCCACTTTGAAGTCTTCTCTACATTGGGTGAACTTGCATTTTATGTGTTTCATGGTCTGTGCATGTGTTTTCAATTGCCTCATTAGCACACAAACCTAAATTATGTGTGTTTTTTGCTTTTCTTGCTCTTTTTCAAGCCCTGTTTTGTTGACCAATAATAAATGTCAATTTTTTTATGTCTTGTGTTTTGTTAATGATTTTGTTTTATACTGTCATAGATAGGCACCAGGAAAGGAAAATTACAGAGGTAAGTATTCAATTTTCCATTTCAGTGCACTGGTTCTCAGCCTCAGTCTTCAAGTACCCCCTAACAGGACATGTTTTGGGAATTTATCTTAGCTAAAATTGCTGTCCAAAATACCAAGCCATTGACTCTAATTTAAAGCACCTGTGCAAGATTGATGGAAAACCTGCAAACATGGCCTGTTGGGGGTACTTGAGGACAGGGTTGAGAACCGCTTGTTTAGAGCACTGAACTAAAATGTAGCTCAAGACAATCATATTCTAATTGTGGGCATTTGAGGGAAATCAAGTGAGTGTTAGAACCCATGCTTGTCTTTTTTAGGTTGGGCTTTGTGTCCCTTTTCTGAAAATTGTCTTCACTTCCTGTCACATAGCCAAACAGAAAGTGAGGGTAAAACCCTACCAATGTCTTTCCTTGGGGATACACGTCAACTAACTAGTGTCCCCATTAGGCAAATTGCTCTCTTAGCACTTTGTTGTGTACATCCCAAATTATTATGCCGCGTACACACGGTCGGACTTTTCGTCTACAAAAGTCCAACGGACGCTGACGGACTAAAGCTGGCTGGTAATCCGATCGTGTGTGGGCTTCTCCGGACTTTCAACTGACTTTTTTAGCCTCAAATCCGACGGTCTTTAGATTTGAAACATGCTTCAAATCTTTACGTCGTAACTACGACGGACCCCGAAGTCCGCTCGTCTGTATGCTAGTCCGACGGACAAAAAAACGACGCATGCTCATAAGCAAAAACTAAACGGAAGCACTCGGTCTAGTAAAACTAGTGTTCGTATTGTAGGTAGCACATTCCTCACGCTGAAAAATCTGTGATCGTTGAATGCAGCGCATTTAATGTCTTCTTTACGAATGCTATAAAGAACGAAGATGTTTTGCTGTTCATATTCAAACAGAGTTCTCCCAAACAGATTTCTGGATTCTTTTTCTCTTTGATCTCATGAATGACATGGTATGCTTTTTCAAAACAATGTTTCCATACTAATAATACTTTTTAAACTTTTTTTTTTTTTGGTGGAGTCATCTTTTCTTGTAATTTTTATCCAGATATTTATTTTATGATTGTTGTGGAACTTTTTTTCTGTTTATCTCTAAATTTTTTTGTAAAGTTACCCCAGGGAACCCATTTTTATATATATTTTTTAATTTTTTTTTAATGTTTGTAAAGTTACCACAAAGAACCCTTTATAATTTTTGTTTTTATAGTGATTTGTTATTTTTTTTATATAAAGTTAACCCAAAGAACCGTTTTTGGTTATGTATCTTTTTTTTTTAAATACTTACCACTCGAACATTATTAACATTATTTTAATCTATTTTTGTTGTGTTTTTGCAAAATCAATGAGATTGTTGTCCCTTGTTAATTTAAAACATTGTGTCTAAAATCTATGATTTAAAATAAAAAACCTAAACTCAAAAAATATCCATTTATTTATGGTCTAAATAAAATAAAGAGGAAGTCAACGCTGGAAAAAGTATGTGTACAAGAAAATGGGGATCTTGAGGAGTCCATATAAGAGGGAGCACAATCTGGTCCAAGAATCCCAGAGATCAACAGCACCAGCAGATGATATAGATGTCCCCAGACTGTGGTACTACAACAGCCTGCGTCTTCTGTCAGACCAGACTGAACCCAAGTCATCACTTTCTTCTCTTCCCTGCAGTCTTTCCTCCACGCTGCCCTGCAGCCTTCCCTGCAGCCTTCCCTGTAGCCTTCTTTGGAGGCTGTGGCTCTGGTGTTTCAGTTGTGGCAGGAGGAGGAGGAGGAGGAGGAGGGGGGGCTGCCTCATGTAGTTGGGTGTTTCGTGTTAGCGTGCCCTGCAGCCCCTTCTGGATTGTTTCCCCAAATAGTCGCTCACAAATGAGGCGCTGCTCCCAATCCATTTGAAGAAGCCTGCTGGCTAAGTAGCAGCCATAGGACTCTTCCGCTTCGGGGGGGCTCTTCAAAAAACGGGTGGCCTCTTGCATGAGGCGCAGGGATGCCTCCTGTGTGACCGTCCCCTTCCTGGCCCTTTTTTTGGGAAGGTGGAGGGGAAGCACTTGTGATTGGGTCATGCTCCTACTGGGCCCAGCCACCTCACTTGGCCCAGCCACCTCACTTGGCCCAGCCACCTCACTGGGACCAGCCACCTCACTGGGACCAGCCACCTCCTGCCTGACACTGGGCCCAGCCTCCTCCAGGATGATGGAGAATCCGCCCTCCTCCAGGCTGTCCATGGGCCCGGTCTCCTCCTGCCTGCCACTTTCCACACATTCCTCCTGGATGGACTCATCCTGTGTATAAAAAAAGGACATAGTTTTATTTATTTATTTGGGGTTCATCAATGCCACACAATTTGCTTCTCATGACTAGCAAATTCAATGTGAATACATCTCTTTAATAAAAGAGTCTAATCAGACACCCTAATTTTTTATAGCAGGTGCCAAACATATTTAGCCACTCCTGTCAATTGATATGTATACACAATTTTGAGGCCAAAATTATTTTAGACAATTATAACATCCAGTTAACATCATTAATATTAGTACAGTAAATATTTGTTAATATAATTTACCTGACTCCAGATGGTCATATCCAGTTCATCCAGGATGGAAGACCCAGCTTGCTCCTCATCAGCCTCTGCTGGGGTGGAGGGAAGGGTGGAGGGAAGGGTGGAGGGAAGGGTTGAAAGTGATGCCCTAGCTTCATTCTGGTCATCAAGAAAACGGAGTTGCTTGTAGTACCACAGCCTGGGTACATAAACATCATCTGCTGATGCTCCTGATCTCATTGATTCCTGGATCTTCTTATGCTCCCTCTTATACATATTCCTCAAGACCCCAATTTTCTTGAGCAATGTCTCCATTGTTGCTTCCGGGATGGTCGCCTGGACAAAGGACAGAAGTCTCTCCAGCGTTGACTTCCTCACATGCTTTGCATAATACTGAGGGTGTTTCACCTCCCACAAATTCCTCATCTCTCGATATTTAGCTATGAAAGCTGTAAGGAACTCTGGATCCTTAAATAGGGGATTCATTATATCTGGAAAAGATAAAGTCACAAGACAAAAAACACTTATTATTAGGTTTCTGCTAACCCCTCATCATCTTCTCCCTATGTAGGCCTCATCAATCTATCAAGCCATATAGGCCGCTTGCTACAAAGTCATGACCTAAAACCAAAAAAAAAAAAATTATTTAAAATTACCTTCGTTTTGTAACGTCCTGGTCCACTATCACCTACGCACAGAACGTACGTACGACACGTGCGCAAGGGCCCTCTTTATACACTACGCATGTGTGAAACTCCGCCTGCGTCGCCCGCCCCTGACGTTCAAAATTAACTCATGTTCTCCGCCCCCTAATTCGACGCACAGAACGTACGTACGACACGTGCGCAAGGCCCCTCTTTATACACTACGCATGTGTGAAACTCCGCCTGCGTCGCCCGCCCCTGACGTTCGATTTTAACTCATGTTCTCCGCCCATTTTTAGTTACGGCGCGTAGTGGGGTAAATAATGGCGGAGACACCTGACATGTTAGCTACCTCAGGTAGCGAAAAAAGCCCGGAGGCTGGAACGTCAACCAGATCTGTGAGGCCTAGATTTAAGGCCTCTAATATGAGTTTTGAAGAGATGGTGGAGATGGTGGCCATTCTTCAAAAAAAGGACTATGATGGGAAGTATGGGCCGTACGCCCGGCCAAATTTGCGCAAGGCCAAAATAATGGCGAAGGTGGTGGACACTTTGCAGGCTTCTTTTGGGGTCCAGCGCTCCAAGGATCAACTTCGCAAAAGATGGTCTGACCTCAAGCTCAGGGAGCCGGATCAATACAGACGGATCCTTAAAGTGCTGAAAAAAAGTAAGTACTTGTCGTGTTTTTCTCTTGTGTTTATTACCTTGTATACTGCTCCATGTGCTTTTCCTTCCTATACGATTTTTTTGCTCATCGTTTCAAACGATCTTTTAATAAACCTCGTTACATATCTATAGATATATCTATATATATGTGTGTGTATATATATATATATATATATATATATATATATCTATCTATCTATCTATCTATCTATCTATCTATCTATCTATCTATCTATCTATCTATCTATCTATCTATCGATCGATAGATAGATAGATAGATAGATAGATAGATAGATAGATAGATAGATAGATAGATAGATAGATAGATAGATAGATAGATAGATATAGATATAGATATATATAGATATATATATAGAGAGAGAGAGAGAGAGAGAGATAGAGATAGGTAGATAGATAGATAGATATAGAAATGTAAAACATTCTTTTGTAATATTTTAAGTTATCTTTTTTTTTTCTTTACATTTAGTTATATATTTAGATTTTGTTCCAGATATATAGAGAGAGAGAGAGAGAGAGAGATCAAAAGATTATTAACTATATTTCGAGATATTGATATCTATCTATCCGATATGTCTTTATAATTTTTAATATTGAGGTAAAATAGGAACTCTACACAAACCACTTCACTCCAAATGTTTGAAAATTACTATGTACTAAAATATCTGTGTGCTAAGTAGATTACTAATTTTTTGTTTCACATAGGGGAAAAATCACTCAGCCAACAAGAAGACAGTCCACCCCAAGCCAAACAACATGATTGGGAAATCAGCCCAAGTCCCACTGAGGATGTGGAGGAAGGAGAGGTGGGCGACATGGGCACCCCACCAGGTGAGTGTCTGACACACCAGCTTACGGTAATCTATGCATGGCTGTCTTTTCTTTAATGTAATTTTTCTACTCTATTTTAGGGGATCTGGTTGTGCTTGATTCAAGCAACAGTGCCACCCCCGAGGATGTGGAGGAATTATGCTACATGGGCACCCCACCAGGTCAGTGTCTGAGACAACAGCTTTATTATGGTAAGGTAAACTATGTATGTGTGCATATTTCTAAACACATTTTTTGGTTTCATTCCACTTTAGGTACAAGAAGTGACTATTTCAACTCAGACAGTGCCCAACGGCTAATTGGTCAAATAATGGCCTGGAACAGGGAGATCGATGAAATGCGTAATTGGCTGGATCGTATGCAGCAGGAAATGAAGGACATGATTGATGTTTTGGGTAGAATCTAAATGCCCTTTTTGAAAGCCCAAAACATCGATCATGTCCTTCATTTCCTGTTTTGCTGACCCCATTCTGGGCCTTCTCTTTTTTTTTTTGGCTGAACATATATGGCTGTTTAACATAATTTAAAAAAGGAGGGCTGTTTCTAGAAAATACATACAAAATCCACAAAAAAAAAAAACTTGATTTTAAAAAAACCAAAAAAAAGATAAAACTTGATTTTAAAAAAAAACAAAAAAAAAAAAAAACTTGATTTTAAAAAAACCAAAAAAAAGATAAAACTTGATTTTAAAAAAAACAAAAAAAAGATTAAACTTGATTTTAAAAAAAACAAAAAAAAGATAAAACTTGATTTAAAAAAAAAAACAAAAAAAAGATAAAACTTGATTTTCAAAAAAACAAAAAAAAAAAAAACTTGATTTTAAAAAAACCAAAAAAAAGATAAAACTTGATTTTAAAAAACCAAAAAAAAGATAAAACTTGATTTTAAAAAAAACAAAAAAAAAAATATTGATTTTCAAAAAAAAAATAAAAAAATGAAAAAACTTGATTTTCCAAAAAACCAAAAAAAAAAAATCAAAAAAAGCCTGTTTGCGAAAATCAAAAAGGCAAAAAAAATTTTTTGTGGATTATGTAGAAATATTTAAATATAATAATATTTTTGCTAATTATTAAGATATCATTATATTTTTGTCTATGAACATTTTCTACTAAATGCATAACTGAATGCATAACAACGATTAATAAAAACATCTCCTTATAGGAATTAAATAAATGTGTGGTTTGTTATTTCAATGCTCAGTATCAGTTTGGTTATAATTGTAAAAAAGTTGTTTACAGTGGCAATGGAGCTTATTTAGACATTTAAAAGGAAAATACAGTTGGCACTACAACTGCTCGACCATAACCTAGGAGAAAGCCCAAAAGAAAGGCAAGCAATAAATATAATTCCAGATTTCATCAATATTTTTTTTATTTTAAAAAATTAAATATCCTGGCCCATTGCAATGGCCCCCCTACCCATAAAATAATTAACATATTGCTGTCTAACTTGACGGGCACTTTGGGGGGCCAAGCCAGTACGGACAGTATCCAGGCCCGTAAGGTTGTCATCTATAAGTCCGGCCTCAGGAACTGTTCCTATATAATTTACAGAATGTTTGTGTAAAAAGTTGTGCAGAATGCAGCACGATAAAATGATAAAATTAAGTTTGTATTCCGCCAAATTAATGGATGTTTGAAACAGGCGGAACCGGCTGGCCAGAATTCCAAACGCATTCTCAACCACTCTTCTAGCTCTGGCCAGCCGGAAATTAAAAACCCTCCTCTCCGGGGTGAGGGTTCTTTGGGGGAATGGCCTCATGAGGTGCTTGCTGAGAGCGAAGGCTTCATCGGCAATGAAGACAAAGGGGAGTCCTTCCACGTTATCCGCATCAGGTGGCAATCCCAGGCCACCACTCTGGAGACGCTGGCAGAACTCCGTCTGGGCAAATACTCCTCCATCCGACATCCGGCCATTCTTCCCCACGTCCACATATAAAAATTCATAGTGTGCCGACACCACCGCCATTAAAACAATACTGTGGAACCCCTTATAATTAAAATAGTATGACCCCGAATGGGGTGGTGGCACGATGTGGACATGTTTCCCATCTATAGCCCCTCCACAATTGGGAAAGTCCCAACGGCTGGCAAAATGGGATGCCACAGTCTGCCATTCCTGTGGCGTTGAAGGAAACTGGGGAATCAAACAAGAAAACCAAAATCATTAATTTTGAAGCTAACATTGCAAGAAAATTATACAATTAAAAACATTATTCCCCAGCATCAGTATAACATTAAATAATTTAATTCTTCTGGAATAACTAATATGGAAAGGCACACTTATCAGATTGCTCACCCCCTCTGATGGAACACTGATTACATTTTAGGGGGTTGTGAAATCCCTAAAAAAGATTACTTTTAGGACACGCAGGAATTTAGGGACTAAAAAGGCTACAAGACTGCAGTTGTCGCACTCTGCAGGTGCAGTTGCTAACCAGCTTACAGTAAATGAGGTAAGGTAAAAAGGCATTTATGTTGCAAGGAGTACACAATCACATGCAAGGGCAATTAATGAAAACACTTTGTGGCTTGCATATGATTTGATGATGGAAATCAGCAGAGCTTCTGCTCATTTACTAAAGCACTGGAACAAATGCACTTGTAGAGTGCACATGCATTTTGCAAAGTGCAACATATATTTGCTTTAGACAAATCAACACCACAGAACATTCAAGCAAATTTTTACGAGGGTGGGGGGGGGGTTGGGAAATCAAGCTAATTGCTAATTATCAGCACACTATTTGGAGTGAGTTTAGGGGGGGGGGGTTGGTAAATCTAGCTAATTGCTAATTATAAGCACACTAAATACACTCAAACAAAATACATTCAAAATGAGTAGACTAGGTGGATATGTTCCCATCATTGCATGCTGGGGAGGTTATTGAAGGAAAATATACATGCATGACAAAAAATAACAGGAAAAAAATTCAGCATGTGTGAGGATAAAAAGGGGACATTCACACTATATTGCAATAATGGTAAGTAGTGTTTGAAGCAAGAAATACATTACATTATCAAAGATTACATAAAAGAACATGTGATGCTAATAAAAGAAAAATATCTTACCTTAATATAGTCCTTCTGCAGGACCTGGATGATGGCAGAACAGGTCTCTGGGATAATGATCCCCAGAGCCTGGGGGGAGATGCCTGTTGAGAACTTGAGGTCCTGCAGGCTTCTCCCTGTCGCCAAGTACCGCAACGTGGCAACTAGCCTCTGCTCCGGAGTGATGGCTTGCCTCATGCAGGTATCCTGCCTGCTGATATAGGGGGGTCAGCAAAGCCAACAAACGGTCGAAAAAAAGGGGTCCGTCATCCGGAGAAAGTTCCTGAAATCCTCAGGATTATTCTCACGGATCTCACGGAGCAATGGCATGTGACAGAACTGGTCACGCTGGAGCAACCAATTCTTGGTCCATGAACTCCTCCTCGCCCTGTTCATGGACTGGTCTTGGTCTGAAGAATAAACTACAGCACCAAGCACATACAATGCACGAGCTCGACGACGAGTACGTACAGGTAACATGGCTTCAAAACGGTCGGCTGGTCAGAACGCACTTAACAGAACGCACTGAAGAACAGCAAGGCCTGTGAAGAACGACCTGAAAATCAGGAACGAACGGACAATAAAACAAAGATTTCTCAATGCCAACTGACCAAACGCACTGAAAAGCAGATACAAACCTCACAAGCACAGACTGAACAACAGTTAAAACGAACTGAAAAATACGAGTCTCACAAGCGCGAATCGTCTCTCACCAAACTTCTACTAACACGAGATAAACACGAGATTAGCAGAAGGAGCCCAAAGGGTGTCGTACGGGCTATTGAACTTCCGTTTTATAGTCTCGTCGGACTTGGTGTACGTCACCGCGTACTAGGCTGTCGTACTTTTGTGTGGTCATGTGTAGGCAAGTCCGTTCGTTAGAAAGTCTGCCGCAAGTCCGCCGAAGGTACGCCGGAAGTATGTCGGACAGGCTGTCGGACTTTTGTAGCTGAAAAGTCCGACCGTGTGTACGCGGCATTAGGTGTTTAGGGGTTTATTAAAGGCAAATCCACTCTGCAATACAAGTGTACTTGCGGTAAATCTGAGGGGAAGCACTAGTGATTTTATCATCCAATCATGTAGAAGCAAAGATGCTGTTTTTTAATATTCATTGCATGTCCCCCTCGGATCTCCAGCAACTGCACTTCCACGTGCACTTGGAGTGCAAAGTGGATTTGCCTTTAGTAAATAAACCCCAAAGTCCAAGATACCTAATAATTTGGGGTGTACACAGCAAAATGCTAGAGTGCAATTTACCTAATGGGGAAACTATTTAGATTTACCTGTGTGTCCCCAAGGAAAGACATTGGTAGGGTTTTATCCTCACTTCCTGTTTGACTATGTGACAGGAAGTGAACAAATTTGAAGGAGATATGAGGGGTGCAGACATCCAAAAAAACTGACAAGACTTCTAATCCCACTGCACTCTATCCCCAAGCAAAAATAAGAAAGGATTTCATTTAGTTTAACTTTGCAAAGACACATTCCTAAGTTCAACTGTGATGCATGTCAATGGCCCATTTAGAACTTGTTTAACCACTTCAGCCCCAGATATATATATTAGATATATTAGAAGTGATAGGAATGAGATTAGCATCAAAAGGGTTAATTGAGTACACCTACTAATTGCCTAACAAGACACATCCAATGAGATGAAATTAACGAATTGTATTGGGCGTGCACTATTATCAATGAGAAAAACGCAGTTACCCTAGCGCCAGTTGCAGTTTACATATGCAGGTATTTATTATCGTTATTTGCGCTTCAATGTGCGCCGGTTCGCACATTCAATTAATGATTTTTCTGGTGCACCAATTAATGTATGAACTGGTGCAGTGCCTTCTTCTTAGTAAATCACCCCCATAGTGCTATATATACCACTCCCACTGTCTGGCAGTCCGCATAGGACTTAGATTTATAATTACCACCTCTTGGAAGTGGGAGTGTATTTTCTTCCATAATCCAGGGACATTGATCACAGCTACCAGGGTGATTCTGTACATATTTAGAAATAGTGCTATCTTTAGCCAGGAAGTGACAATTCCAAGAAAGAATTCTTTGGAATTGCTCCTGTTGAGTGCTAAATGTCGTAACTACTTTAGTGTTGTTATTGTTTTTGCGAGTTTTGGGTGTGTAGATACGTTGTTCCCTTTGATTAGATTTTGCTCTCTGATAGGCACAATTGAACACCTTCTTGCTATACTCCCCGGGCCTGCAAACAATTATATAGGGCTTTGGCTTCTACCTCAAAATCCTCTTCCCTGGCACAGTTCCTCCGCAGCCTAAGATATTGGCTGTATGGAATATGCCGTACCAGGGAGCGAGGGTGGGCACTGGTATAGTGTAGTATAGAATTGACCGCAGTGTCTTTGAGATAGAGGGTAGTGTGCAATGATCCATCTGGGTTCAAAAACAATATTAGCTCTAAAAAAGGTATACTATGGGCATCAAATTGCATGGTGAATTTTAGATTGAACTAGTTGTTAGTGATAAATTACATGAATTGTGTCAATTCAATCGTAGTGCCTGTCCATATGACCAACACATTGTCTATATACCGTTGCCACAGGAGAATGTGGTGGAAGATAAGTCGAAACAGCGTCACTTGAAAACAGGGATCTTTCCCATCCCCCATATACAGGTTGGCTTACGATGGGGCACAACATGTCCCCATCGCAACCCCCTGTACCTGGAGGTAGGTGGTTCCATTGAACAGAAAAGTATTAGAAGTGAGAACATGATTAAACAATCTGATAACAAAATCTTCAAGCGGCCAACTTGGTCAATTCTGTTCCCTAAGAAAGGTGGAGACAACCTCCACACCCTTCTGAAGGAGAATGTTCAAATATAATGCTTCAATGTCAATCGCCACTAGTAGCGCTCCTGTTGGGACAGTCAGACCTTCAGTGACTCATCCATTTATCCATGGTCTTATCCATTTGATATTCTGGTGAACGCGGTTAATGGCAGTGTATATGAGTAGTGAGGGGGGTGGGGGTGGGGATGAATTAGATGTGTTTTGTTAATTGTTATGGTTGTGGGTGAGTTGTTCCAGGAATGGGAGGGATCACTCACTGATGTGATAGTTGTTTGTGCTAGGTATAGTTGGTTGGTTTGGGCAGTGGTTATGGCTCAATATACATGGGATGTCATTATGTGGTGAGATGGACCAATGTACTCTGCTGGGTGGTTGCTTGGGTGTGTTGGTGTATAGATGGGGGGGTACATCGTGTGGGTTATGTGGCAATGTGTCTGTGTTGTTACTGTAGTTAGTAGGAGTGCGGTTGGATAATTTGGGTGTTGTATGTCCCTGGTGTTATGGATGTTAGATTGGTCACCTATACCTATGTATGTGTCTGTCTGGGTTTTTTTAAATGTGTTGGATATGTGTGTGTTATGACTGGATGAGTTGGGGCCGTCTGCGCTAGCTGTGCGCTGTTCACTTAGATTATTATGGTAGATATGGGTTGATCTGACTTTTTGAGAAGGGTCTCTTATGTGTTAGTATTTCAGACATGTGAGTTGTATCCGCCTGAGTTCGCCTAGGGTGTGAACCAGTGTCTGTCAGACGTGGTCTTAAGTTCTGGGACTACGGACTATATGGTCATATGTCGGCTTGATCTCCTTTCACACCGGAAACTATACATAGCCAAAATTTGATGAATTGGGTGAGCACACTTTTTCTATTGTAACATTGGTTTTGTTTTTGTAATTGTAAAATGATGAATTGATTCATATATTGTTGTGATTATAATGATATTTTTTTAAATTTAATGATAATATAGATGCATATTGAGTTTCCTTGAAGAACCGGAGATACTGCTCTGCGAAACACGTTGGACTACTCTATCCACATTAACTCATCAATGCTTTTGCTGCAAACAAGTAGTATCGGCTTACGTTAGCCCTGTGATATATACACATCTATATGTTTGTATGATATATATATTTTAATGATTTGTACAATAAAATAACTTTTTAACTTAATTTGTTATTTGTGCTCACCTCAGTGACAATCTCACACCCTATAATGTCCTATCTGCCCTTTGGGAGGGAGTGGAATCTCCCAATTATTCCCATTTCTATTTAATTCTTACTGTATGCCAACTACACACGTATTAGTTGTCCTCATTCAGTAAACTCATCATTTCCACATTTTGGTCAAATATGGTAAATATCAATCTTGATCTTTTAATCCCAACATCAGATGAAAAAAAAAAGGATCTGAAGGGTTGGAAAATTCCAGATCATTTGTCCCAGCTATAATTTAGGGGTCAATGTCCAAATAAAAGAGCATGTATAAAAGCAAATATGAAAGCGCACAGTGAACAAATATAAGTAAGAACACTGCTTTAAATAAAGAACATGTGCTACTTCTCCCCTCTTATGAGCAGAGAGATGAAATCTAAGGGAAGCATGACCTGGAAAAATAAGAAATCTACGTGGTTAGAATGAGTGTGATTCATCTCCTCCTGAATGCAACAAGATCTAAATGAAAAAGATGAGAAATTTAGAGTGCACTATTAGGCCTCATGTACACAGGGCAGTTGAAAACCTTTTCTGAATGCTGGAAATTGACAGCTGATAACCGACAGTGAAAAACGTCCATTTTACAGCTTTCACATACTGAGTCTATGCAAGTTTAGCAGCAGTTATGAGCATTTGAAGTTAGAAGCGTTTTTTACAGGTAACCTCAGGAGACCCTCCCAGATGCCCACAATGCATGAAAAACAAGTATTATTAACTATTTTAGCCATTCTGTGAGAGAAGAGAGAGCAGTGTGCTTTAACTATGGATTCTCTCTTTGTCTCTCTGTCTGTCTCTCTCTCTCTCTGTCTATTTCTCTGGCTCTCTCTGTCTGTTTCTCTGTCTCTCTCTCTCTCTCTGTCTGTCTCTCTCTCTGTCTGTCTCTGTCTGTCTCTCTCTCTCTGTTCATGTGTCTCTCTCTCTCTCTCTCTGTCTGTTACTGTCTGTCTCTCTCTGTCTGTGTTTCTCTCACTCTCTGTTTCTCTCTCTCTGTCTGTCCCTCTCTCTGTCTGTGTCTCTCTGACTATTTGTCTCTCTGTCTGTGTCTGTCTCTCTTTCTCTGTATGTCTCTCTGTCTGTCTTTCTTTCTCTCTGTGTCTCTCTCTCTCTGTTGGTGTGTGTCTCTCTCTCTGTCTGTCTCTGTGTGTGTGTCTCTCTGTCTATGTCTGTCTCTCTCTGTCTGTCTCTCCCTCTGCCTCTCTCTGTCCATGTGTGTGTGTGTCTCTCTCTCTATGTCTGCCTGTCTCTCTCTGTCTGTCCCTGTGTATCTCTCTCTCTGTCTGTGTCTGTCTCTCGCTCTCTGTCCATGTCTGTCTCTCTCTCTCTGTCCGTGTCTGTCTCTCTCTGTTCATGTGTCTCTCTCTCTGTCTGTTTCTGTCTGTCTCTCTCTGTCTGTGTTTCTCTCACTCTCTGTTTCTCTCTCTCTGTCTGTCCCTCTCTCTGTCTGTGTCTCTCTGACTATTTGTCTCTCTGTCTGTGTCTGTCTCTCTCTCTCTGTCTGTCTTTCTTTCTCTCTGTGTCTCTCTCTCTCTGTTGGTGTGTGTCTCTCTCTCTGTCTGTCTCTGTGTGTGTGTCTCTCTGTTTATGTCTGTCTCTCTCTGTCTGTCTCTCCCTCTGCCTCTCTCTGTCCATGTGTGTGTGTGTCTCTCTCTCTATGTCTGCCTGTCTCTCTCTGTCTGTCTCTGTGTGTCTCTCTCTCTGTCTGTGTCTGTCTCTCGCTCTCTGTCCATGTCTGTCTCTCTCTCTATGTCCGTGTCTGTCTCTCTCTGTTCATGTGTCTCTCTCTCTCTCTCTGTCTGTTTCTGTCTGTCTCTCTCTGTCTGTGTTTCTCTCACTCTCTGTTTCTCTCTCTCTGTCTGTCCCTCTCTCTGTCTGTGTCTCTCTGACTATTTGTCTCTCTGTCTGTGTCTGTCTCTCTCTCTCTCTCTGTATGTCTCTCTGTCTGTCTTTCTTTCTTTCTGTGTCTCTCTCTCTCTGTTGGTGTGTGTGTCTCTCTCTCTCTGTCTGTCTCTGTGTGTGTGTCTCTCTGTCTATGTCTGTCTCTCTCTGTCTGTCTCTCCCTCTGCCTCTCTCTGTCCATGTGTGTGTGTGTGTCTCTCTCTATGTCTGCCTGTCTCTCTCTCTGTCTGTCTCTGTGTCTCTCTCTATCTTTCTCTATGTGTCTCTCTCTCTGTCTGTGTGTCTCTGTCTCTGTGTGTGTCTCTCTCTACGGTCTTTCTCTGTCCGTGTGTGTCTCTCTCTCTTTCTCTGTCCGTGTGTGTCTCTCTCTATGTCGGTGTCTGTCTGTCTCTCTGTCTGTCTGTCTGTCTCTCTCTTTGTGTGTGTGTGTCTCTGTCTCTGTCTCTCTCTGTCTGTGTCTCTCAATTCAATTCAAATAAGCTTTATTGGCAGAACCAAATACATTTTTGCATTGCCAAAGCGGTTGAGTTTGCATGGGAAGGGAGGTGAAAGGGGGGGGGGGGGGGGTGGTTAATGGGTAATATAAAGGGGAATGGGGGTGAGTCCTTGTAAAGGATTTTTAAGTCCACCGTTTTTCATGTCCCTCTCAGTCTGTGACACGCTGTGTTCAGCATTTTTCACCATTGGCTCCTCTTCTCCCAGTAGGATTTGGAGTTTCCTCTTCTCTTCTATAGAATTGAAAATGAGAGTACAGGGTCTCTGGAAGTGAGTGTCCCTCGCTGGTGAGTATTTGGAGCACTGTAGCAGGAAGTGGTCCTCATCCTCGGGGGCCCCCTGGTCACTTTGCTGGCACACTACTCTCCCTTGGCTTGTATGTCTGTGCTGTCCTAATTTGATTTCCAGGCTGTGGGCGCTTAGTCTGTACAGTCTCAGGGTCTGTCTGTCTTTGGGGTCTTGTAGCACCTCCAGGTACGGGGCCAGTTTGTAGTCTCTCTGCAGTTACTGGTAAACAGTTAGTTATATTAGAGTTTATTTTTTAATTTCTCTATTCTCCAACATATTTTTCTTTGGAACCATTCATTATGTTTTTTTATTTGAGATTTTGAGATTTTGTCAGGCTGAATAGTTGGGGGTTTGGGGTAGACAAGGCGCTGATGAGTTGTTGCAGCTCACACGGCTTGGGGTGGTCCTTATTGGTCAGTAGGGCCTGTATGCGTTGGGACTGCTATTTTGTAGGTGGTCCCAGTATGATAGCGCCCTTTTCTGTACAGTGAGAAGTAAGGGAAATCTGCCCAGCTCGGACCGACAAGCACTCTTGGAGGTGCTCTGATGGACTTGGAGTAGGTGCTTACAGAATTCCAAGTGAAATATTTCTGGCAGGCTAAAAGTCCCATTTGGATTGGTCTGGAAAGGTGACAGGGCTCAAAACTTCACTGCCATAAAAAAGGATTGGGGTAATAATGCTATCAAAGATTCTAAGCCAGACTCTTAAGTCTCTCTCTCTCACTCTGTCTCTCTCTCTCTCTCTCTCTCTGTTTGTCTGTCTATCTCTCTCTCTCTCTTTGTTTCTCTCTCTCTCTCTCTCTCTCTTTGTCTGTTTGTCTCTCTCTCTCTGTGTCTGTCTCTCTCTCTCTGTCTCTCTCTATTTGTCTGTTTCTGTTTGTCTGCCTCTCTCTCTCTGTCTCTCTCTGTCCATGAGTGTGTGTGTCTCTCTTTGTCTGTCTCTGTCTGTGTCTGTCTGTCTCTCTCTGTCTCTCTCTCTCTGTGTCTCTCTCTCTGTTTCTCTCTCTCTGTCTGTGTCTGTCTCTCTGTCTGTCTGTCACTCTCTCTCTCTGTCACTCTCTCTCTCTCTCTGTCCGTGAGTGTGTCTCTCTCTTTGTCTGTGTCTGTCTGTCTGTTTATCTCTGTGTCTGTGTGTTTTTTCTCTCTCTCTCTCTGTCTGTGTGTGTCTCTCTCTCTGTTTCTCTCTCTCTCTCTCTGTTTCTCTCTCTCTCTCTCTCTGTCACTCTCTCTCTCTCTCTGTCCGTGAGTGTGTCTCTATCTTTGTCTGTGTCTGTCTGTCTGTTTATCTCTGTGTCTGTGTGTTTTTTCTCTCTCTCTCTCTGTCTGTGTGTGTCTCTCTCTCTGTTTCTCTCTTTCTCTCTCTCTGTCCATTTCTCTCTCTCTCTGTCTCTCTCTCTCTCTGTTTGTCTGTCTGCCCCTCTCTCTCTCTTTCTGTCTCTCTCTGCCTGTGTGTGTGTCTCTCGCTGTCTGTTCTTCCACTGAGAGATCCAGCGCGCGCAGGCCAGCAGAGGCAGCAGAGACAGCCCCCCGTCCCCTGCATACTTTCTGCTGTGGGGCAACGAAAGCCCCTGGAATAGCTTGAGCAGGTTCGGGCTCTTACAAACTTGCCTGAGCTGTTCCTCCTCCACACTCATCCCCACCGGCCCTCCTCCACGATCCAAGGGGCTTGTGGGTGATGCCAGGTGGGAAGGCGACACAGGATTGTCGCCAGGGATCAGAGCCAGGGCATGTGGGTTTGCCACTTCACCTTCCCTGCACCACTCATTAGTGCGCTTCCCTGCGCCACTCCTCAGTGCGCTTCTAACACCCCAGCCCTCCTGACCCCCAGCACGATGCCCTCCTGAACCCTTAGCACCATGCCCTCCTGAACCCCGGTGCCATGCTCTGCTGACCCCCAATGCTATGCTTTCCTGACCCCCAGCGCCATGCCCTCTTGACACCCCAGTCCTTCTGCCACCCCAGTACCATGCTCCCCTAATCCCCCTGCCCTCCTGATCCCCCTAATACCATATCCTCCTGTCCCCCTAGTGCCATGCCCTCTTAACACTCCAGCCATCCTGACCTCCCAGTACCGTGCCCTCCTGATCCCCCTGCCCCATGCCCTTCTGGTCCCTAGTACTGTGCCTCCCTGACCCCCTATACCTTGCCCTCCTAACCCCAGCCCTACATACTGATGACCTCTGTACACTGACCCCTGTATGCTGCGCTACATACTACTGACCTCTGTACACTGTCCTACATGCTACTGACCCCTGTAAACTGCCCAATATATTGCTGACCTCTGTACACTGTCTTACATACTACTGGCCTCTGTACACTGCTCTACATCCTACTGACCTCTGTACACTGCCATAAATACTACTGACCTCTGTACACTGCCCTACATCCTACTGACCTCTGTGCACTGACATAAACACTACTGACCTCTGTACCCTGCCCTACATACTACTGACCTCTGTACCCCGTCCTACCTACTACTGACCTCTGTACACTGCCCAACATACTACTGACCCCTGTACACTGCCCTACATATTACTGACCTCTGTACACTGCCCAAAATACTACTGACCTCTGTACACTGCCCAACATACTACTGACCTCTGTACACTGCCCTACATATTACTGACCTCTGTACACTGCCCTACATACTACTGATCTCTGTACACGGCCCTGCATCCTACTGACCTCTGTATGCTGCCCTACCTACTACTGACCTCTGTGCACTGCCCTACATATTACTGAGCTCTGTACACTGCCCTAAATTCTACCGATCTCTGTACACAGCCCTGCATCCTACTGACCTCTGTACGCTGCCCTACCTACTACTGACCTCTGTACACTGCCCTACTTATTACTAGACATGTGCATTCGTTTTCGTCCAAATGCATTTTCATCCGAATTTCAGGTATTTTCATTATCGTTTTAGCAAACGATAACGAAAGTGCAGATTCCGAAAAACGAAAGATCCGACATAAACAAATGCTTTATTTTCGTTTTCGTTGCTACAACATTTGGATATAGATAGTAGATTCGACATGATGATGACAATAACAATCTGTGTCCATCAAACCTGTGGTCGAATGTGCCTAACCTTAACTCTATTAGTCCAAGATTATTCTACATAGAGAGAAAAGATTCGACGTAGGGGAGAAAAGATTCGACGTAGGGGAAAAAAGATAAATAAAAATAATGATGGTGATGAATGTTATTGGCTGATTGTAACCAAAGAGGAGGAGCAGTAAAATAGCTAGAACTAAGTACACACATACTTTAGCTTATGGTGTCTGTTAAAAGTTCTAAGAAGATTCGACGGAGCAGGTTAACTATACGGCGTCATACAGTTTAGCTGCTCCGTCGAATCTTCTTTGAACATTTGACAGACACCATAAGCCTTCAATGACAGATTCAACTTTAATTTGGATTTTCGGACGAATGCAATTTTTAACGAAAAACGAAATAAATAAAAACGAATTTCGGGAGTAACTAAATAAATTAATTTTTCGGACGAAAACGAAATTCCGAAACGAAATATTTCACTTCATTTGTACACTGCCCTACATATTTCTCACCTCTGTACACTGCCTTACATACTACTGACCTCTGCACACTGCCCTACATATTACTGACCTCTGTATGCTGCCCTACATCCCACTGACCTCTGTGCGCTGCCCTACATACTACTGACCTCTGTGCACTGCCCTACAGCCTACTGACCTCTGTGCACTGCCCTACATCCTACTGACCTCTGTACACTGCCCTACATATTACGGACCTCTGTACGCTGCCCTACTTACTACTAACCTCTGTACGCTGCCCTACCTACTACTGACCTCTGTACACTGCCCTACCTACTACTGACCTCTGTGCACTGCCCTACATCCTACTGACCTCTGTGCACTGCCCTGCATACTACTGACCTCTGTACACTGCCCTACATATTACGGACCTCTGTACGCTGCCCTACTTACTACTGACCTCAGTACGCTGCCCTACTTACTACTGACCTTTGTATGCTGCTCTACCTACTACTGACCTCTGTACGCTGCCCTACTTACTACTGACCTCTGTAGGCTGCCCTATCTACTACTGACCTCTGTATGCTGCCCTACCTACTACTGACCTCTGTATGTTGCCCTACCTACTTCTAATCTCTGTACGCTGCCCTACCTACTACTGGCCTCTGTAGACAGCCCTACATAATACTGACCTCTGCACACTGCCCTACCCACTACTGATTCCTGGATGCTGCCCTACAGCCTACTTACACTGGCCAGAAATCAGAGCAGATAGCCAGGCCTGAAACTAATCAAGAAAATCAGCTTGTAGTACCAGATGGTCTGCCTTCATGATGGACTCAGACTTGTGGGGGATGACCAATTACTCCCCAGACACAAAAAAAAAATGTTATTGAAAGTGAATAAGATTCTTACTGAAGCTAACTTTCAAGGTAGGCTAAGTTTATATTTCTACAGTGACATTAGTGTTAGTAATTTTTTCAAGGTTTTCTTTTTTGCTTTCCTTCTTATTAGAGGTTTGCTAGTTCATTTCTTTAAAAAAAAAGGAGGGGGGGCTGCACCCTGGTGATCTTTGATCTCTTTAATGTTGTTCAGGTAGATCTCTATCTCTCAATGGTTGCCTACCCCTGCCTTATTGGGTATGGTCCTCAACCCTGATGCTAGTGATAATAACAATTATGTTTGTATAAAATGTAGCTCAGTGTTATATAAACATTTCATTAATTTAGTCTGCACATAGTTCCTGGAATCTATTTCTGATATGATCAGACTGTTAAAAAAATGTCCGTTTATTGGTACAACAGACTATACAAAATCCATTTGCATAGTTACATTATTTTTAGAAATAAGACTGATATATATACAATTTCATCGCAAGCTGCAGAAGTTGGTCAAACACTTCCACATAGAGCTATAAAAGTAATATTTTATTTATTTATTTATTACAGGAAATTATATAGCGCAGTCAAATCTTGCAGCGCTGTACATATATATTGTACATTCACATCCTCAGCTTACAGTCTAAAAATTTATGATCCCATATAATGCGGCATGGCATAAGCTGCACCTTACCAATGTCTACTATATTGTCAACAGTATTGGGACGCCTGCCTTTACACACACATGAACTTTAATGGCATCCCAGTCTTAGCCCGTAGGGTTCAATATTAAGTTGGCCCACCCTCTGCAGCTATAACAGCTTCAACTCTTCTGGAAAGGCTGTCCACAAGGTTTAGAAGTGTGTCTATGGAAATGTTTGACCATTCTTCCAGAAGCGCATTTGTGAGGTCAAGCACTGATGTGGATGAGAAGGCTTGGCTCGCAGTCTTCACTCTAATTCATCCCAAAGGTGTTCTATCGGGTTGAGGTGCAGGCCAGTCAAGTTCCTCCACCCCAAACTGACTCAACACGTCTTTATGGACCTTGCTTTGTGCACTGGTGTGCAGTCATGTTGGAACAGGAAGGGGCCATCCCCAAACTGTTCCCACAAAGTAGGGAGCATGAAATTGTCCAAAATGTCTTGGTATGCTGATGCCTTAGGAGTTCCCTTCACTGGAACTAAGGGGCCAAGCCCAACCCGTGAAAAACAACTCCACACCATAATCCCCCCTCAATCAAATGATTTGGACTGGTACACAAAGCAAGGTCCATAAAGACATGGATGAGCGAGTTTGGGGTAGAGGAACTTGACTGGACTGCACAGAGCCCTGACCTCAACCTGATAGAACACATTTGGGGTGAATTAGAGTGGAGTCTGCAAGTCAACATTAATGTCTGGCCTCACAAATGCGCTTCTGGAAGAATGGTCAAACATTCCCATAGACACACTCTTAAACTTTGTGGACAGCCTTCCCAGAAGAGTTGAAGCTGTTATAGTTGCAAAGGGTGGGCCAACTCAGTATTGAACCCTATGGACTAAGACTGTGCATGTAAAGGCAGACATCCCAATACTTTTGACAATATAGTGTATAGTGACAATATAGTCAATAAAGATGCGTGCGGGCATCTTTAGAAGAATCAGAAATTACACACTTATCACACATATACTTCATATTCTTTATTTGTATATAGCAGTTTAATGTCAGATCCCTAAACACAGCTCTCAGTCTCTGTATAAATATGGTGGTTCTAATTTTCAGGAGCCCTCTGTGCAATGCTGAGATTTAAAGACCTTTCATTTTCTGAAACAGTCAGACTTTAATCTGGCCAAAAGCAAATTGCTGGAATCTGTGGCCTGGGACACGATTCAATGACAACCTGCATCGGGAGGAGCTACAATTTCAAAGTGCTATCCTTATTTTATCCATGCAAATTACAGAGCAGAGAACAGGCAACACAGTCTGCTCAGTGTCAAAATAACGAGCTGTGCAAATGCCACAAGTTACACTGGCATAGTAATGTATACTGTGGGTAAATGTGCTCTGTATAGCAAAGGCATATACAGATATAGACATTTGAAATATCTGGCAGTTCTTAAACCTTTCACTGCCAGAGGAGCGAGCAATAAACGGAGAATAGGTGGAATGTGGGGTATGCTATTAACGCACAACACTAGCTATACTGTTTTAAAGATACATACCCAAAATTCTAATTTAAGAGATTGTCAGGGATATTTATTATATCAGGGCAAAGACCTATGCATGAAAAAAGGAGACCCATGACAGCCAGTTCTTTAATAGCTTAGATTCATTTAAAAGGAATTACAGTTATATGTTATAGTTCACTGCTCTTTCGAAATTTATACTTATTTGGTCCAACTCAGTGGTGGCTGGTGCTCAAGTGCTCAATACTTTGAGGGGGGGGCAAACCACACACACACCCCCCCGGCGGGAGATGGTAGGGGGATGGCCATCACCCCCCCCATGGGGGACAGACGGGAAGACTGCGCTTACAACCCCCCCGCGCAGGAGACGGACGGACAGGAATGCGGCAATCAGAGGCAGATGACGAGTCCCGGGCTTACACTCTGATCTCCCCTCCTCCTCCCTCCACTGTCTGAGGCGGCGGGGAGTGCTGGATGTAGCTGCAGGTGAACCGTCCCTGGAAGAGGGAGCCGAGTCCTGGCTGGAGAGGACCGCTAGCTAAGCTGCTCCCTGACTCTTCCAAGCTCCGGGGGGCTGTTGCTTCTCCTCACGGCCGAACAGGAAGTGGGTCCTAAGACTCCCTGGCCAATCGGGTCTCAGGACCTTTTTCCTGATTGGCCGGGAGGAGAGTCCGGAAGACAATAGCGAATATTATATTGGAATCCATGCATCCGGCGCCCTGCATTTAGATTAGGGGCCGGGCGCATGAATTAGGGGAACGGCGCCCCTGCGCCCCTAATGGATGGGCTGCCACTGGTCCAACTGTCTTCCTGTTAGTTACACAATAAAAACAAATTTAAAAAAAGGCAGAAACAGTACTAAATATTTGTTTAATATTATGCATTTATGATAATGTAGGCTGCAAATCCAAGCAAACAACTGGATTCACTTTGTGAACATAGTTGTGAACTGTTTAATCTTCTACAAGTGTATCTAAAGCCAAAACTTTTGTTTTAGAAGGATCAGGGAATAGTTAAAATTGTAAAGTTTATTTTCTTTTGCTGCCTTTGCCCCCCTGGAGAAATTTCCCTTCATTTCCTGTCCCAAAGACACAGCAGGAAGTGAAGGGAAATCTTTACAATGTGACAATGTTGAAAGATATTCCCTCAACCATTTTATCTAAAATTAAAAAAACGTAGGGCTTTAAACACATGCTTATGTAAAAAATATACAACATACAGTACCTGTACTTGGGTATGTGATGCATCATTGTGCTGCATGAAGTGTTACTACATCCAATATAGCAAGAATGGACACATAAACCACTGTGACCAAGGACGAGTTTCACACAATTGCACTTTGTAGTGTTTGGGCTTTGTGACCAAGTGCTATTGGCGTGTTGCCAGGTGCCTGGTTAACAATGGAGAGTGAGAGGATCACTGGCTCTCTGTAGCTGCTGCCCTGCAGTGCTGTACTAGTTAATAGTTACATCATTGAGAGGAAGGAGCTGCTGAGCAGTAACAGTTCAATAGACTGAGTCAGGGAGCATTGCACTGTGGGAACTGTAGTCCTGAGGAGAGAAACTCTCTCTGTAATCAAGAGCTTTTGAACTGCATTTCCCAAAGCGAGACAGCCAGCAAGAGGGAAAAAAGTTGCATTTTCTCAAGCTGTAAAGGACACAGCTTCCTCTTGTCATGAGGGAAATCAGAGAGTGCACATCGCTGTCCAGTGTTCACCATCACTGCTGCATATTGGCAGCCTGAGCGGGAAACAAAGTACTGAGTGCAGAGTGACATGGGTGCAGAGCAGAGAGTATACTAATTGCTGTGTGTGACCGGATAGTGAGCTGCAATATCGCTGATACTATTGAGCTGCTGCTGTGGGGATTTGCTATCTGCTACTTAGCCCTTTAGGAAATGACCATACAGCCATCTAATAGCCTTATTTGCTGCCTGGAATTGTACTCTTGTGCATAAACAGTACAACTGGGCCCCAACGCTAGCTGGCTGAAGAGTTAGGACTAAAGACTGTCCCTTTACAGCTGCTGCACAGAGACCTTCACCTATTGCTTATGCTAGGTGGCACTCCTCAGGGGACATAGCACTGTATCCTAGCCATTCTCCTAGAGTGGACTCTAGACTACTTATAGTATTATTATTCTCATTGCAGTCAATGCTTTTATGCACTGTGGTTGACTTTTCTAACTTGAGAGTTAATCCCAGTCTAGTGGTACGGAACTCTATTCTAAGTTACCTTGGCATAGTGATTATACTGTTTAGTGGACACCTCCTATGTGTTCATTTATGCTCAAACCACCATTTATTCTAACCCGTACCAATACATTGAGTTATTTTACCACTAAATGGTCTTGTGTCTATTTCCTGGTACTAATTCACAGCCAAGTTAAAGGTATCTACACTTGTGTTCCCATAAGTGCTTGCAGTAACTTTGACTTAACCAGGTGTGTCAGAGGGGCTGAGGTTATTCTTGGAGTTGAGGCGCAGAACAAAGAACCCAAATTACAAAGTGGCCCTGTGGGGGTTGCACTACAGGGGGTCATAGCCTTCTGTTTTCTTAGACCCTTCTTCATACCCTGCTAAAGCCAAGCCAGACTCCTTTTCAAGGAAAGAGTGTTGTATGGAAGAATATTCCCCGCCTTATTCACTTGGAGTAGCGCTAGCTGGGGGAGTGAAAACAACATAATAGGCAAACAATTACAAAACTGGTTATTCAACCATGTCTGTGGGCTGTTTGTGGCTACTGGAACTGGGTGCCTTTGACTGGCATATAAGAACCTTTTTCCAATAAATAAACAGTTAGCCTGAAGCTGAGCAACCCCTCTGTCCAGTGTGGTGGTGAGCTGTGTGGCTCATTGGATGCTTGTAGAGGGAGGGTCCTTTATGTGACTACTGAGCCAATGGAGGGATAATGGCGGTCTGAGGTGTTGGCTCCTCACCTTAGGTGATAGTATATTACTCCACAAATAGGGGGATAATGACAGCCTCCACCTCTGAATTCTGCCCTTAGAATAGCCTAACATCATTTAAATTGTCTACCAGCTTAATAAAATGCATATATTGTGTAAATCGAGTGATAAAATTCTTTTGAACCATTGTGTGAGTTTGTGGTTGTTTTTGGATAGAGTCTGGCAAACTGAGGGATGCATTAACAGGTAAAAAGTGGTATAATGGAGGGTCTAATCTGAGTTCAAGTTGCCCACTTGTATCACTTGAGTTGTTCAAGTGAGATAATAGTGCAGTATAATGCATTTCAGCAAATGCTTCAGAGTTAAGATGTGTACAATTCTCTTCACACTGTAGCACACGGTATACTGTGCTCCATCCAACAGATAAGAATTACATGCAATTTTTATCCACCCACGCCAAACCTGGACTTAAAGGACAAGTTTACTTTTCACCTACGTCACCTTAGCCCCCAAACTGTATTGAGCTGTCATTTTTCCCCACCCAGGTGCCGACACAGGCACTTACTTACGTGCCCTGATAGAGGTGGCCTCCTATGTTGTTTACATCAAAGTGAGAAAAATCTAACGTGGCTCTACCTGTATTGTAGCACACCATTGACTTTAAATGACATTGCTGTAAGTACTGGACATCCCATTCAAAGCTATGTGATGTTACTGTGATGGTGTTGGCAGCACTGCATTAGATTTTGGAAAATGGATTGTAAATAGCACAGAAAGCAGCTGCTGTCAACAGGGATAAGTTGGCACCAGGGTAGAGGATTTGTCCTTATAATTATTTAGGGCCTGGGGTTTTGGGGGAAAACAATTAACTTTTCCTTTAAAGAAATATGTAGGCACCAATATAAAAACCCTCTTTCCAAAAATACTGATTACCTGGCTGTCATGATGATCCAGATTTTTTTATCACTCTGGAGCCACTGACCCGTAACAACTACATGTAGCACCCTGATGCTTAGGCAGGGTTGCTCCTAAATTTACCTGCCAGGTATCATTGCCTTGGCCAATTGTGAGGGATCAATTGATTTCACCCTAAGTCTGGAATTGCTGCACTTCTCTCTTCTGTTACTAGATGGCCAGGTATCTGGTGACATTGGATAAGACAAGGGCATTGCAAAGCCAGATTAGGAATAGATAGGGTATCTCGGCCAATGGGCAGGATTTTCTTGGGTCCCTTGGCCTGCTGGGAGAGCCTATTTATTTGGGTGAGGTCAGGTGATTGGGGTTCTGTGCCACATGAAAGGCTGTCTGGGTGGACGTGTGTTGTGCTGCCTGGGCTGCTAGGCTTTAGTTTGGGCCTATCCCGGGCACATCTGGCTGCTATGCTGTCTAAGGGCCTATCCAGAAGCAAGAGAGCAGCTTAGGGTTGGGATTGCGGCTTGCAGTCCAACCAAAAGTGAAGGTTCTGCCGGCTGGGAAACCTGTCGTGGTCAGAGGTAGAGGGAAAGCTGTCGCCACCAAGGAACCAACCACCTTATTACCAGGGACCACAGTGAGTAACTGAAGCAAGTACCACAGCAGTATTCTCACCAACCAGGGATGGTGAAATATCAGGAAACTTCAGCAGGTGTCAAGCCAGGGATCCAGACAGTGGGGTGATGCTTGAGGAGTATCTGAAGTGCCAAGCCAGGGACCCAGGAGGGAAGTGGGGGTGATGTTTGAGGAAGATACTAAAGTGGGAAGATTGGAAGATCTCACAGGATACAGTGGCAGTGAATCAGCAAGTTTAGTAAGAGAGACTGGGAGCTCAGTGGGCTGAGAGTCTACAAGAAGTCACTGTATAAAGGAGTTTGTTACAATCTGTATTAGGAACTGTTCTAAGACTGTTGCCATAGGAGACAGCGTTCCTACACATGCAGATGTAGTGTCTTGATGGATGCCTTTCCCTGCATGGCTGTCTACCTGTAGAAGTCTCAAAGTCTGCTAATTGACATTGCAACTTCCTAAGGGTGTCCTGGCCCTAAACCCTCTCTCCCACTGTTCTTTTCAAGAGAAAATAAATCTCTTTGCATTCAAGGAGTGTCTGGCACCTATGAATCTACCTTACATTACACCCACCATGCCTTGCAACTCACTCTATACAGAAGGATGTCAGCTGTCCTTGGCTGTGGAGGTTCTCATTAGACTAAAGGAGGCCTGGGATCTTGCTACATACACAAATAAGGAGTGCTAATTTAAGTCTGCCTCGGAAAGTATTGAAGCCAGAGAGACAGCTAACTAGCATTTTCAGAAGGTAGACAGCCATGGCAACTTATGTACAATACAAATTTCCTTTTTAGCGTATGTGTCTTTTACAGAGTAATAATAGCTGTAAGAAGGGTTGGCAGACTTTGTCGTTGGCTCCCCAGCAGTTAGCCTCTGAGCTGAATCCAGACTCTGAAATTGAATTTCAGTGTGTTCAGCAGAAAATGAACCATTAAAATGACTTCCCTGTTTCTTCCTCCCAAGGGAATTTCTTTCTGCTCTTGTTGATGTCTCCGTGTAGTTTAAATAACAATTTCCTGGCTGGCTTTGAAATACAGATGCTCTGAGTCGAAGTCACCACTGTGCCATATCTAGACTGTTACTCACCCACAGTCCTGGACTTGTGCATGGCTGTCTCCTTCTAACAAAGTTATATTTTGTTGCCAGATGGGACTGGATCTCATCATTTGCAGCACATTGGCCATGGATTTAAGAAATCAGCATAAATAACACTGACTAAACAAAATGTAAATCAAATGTGATAGCAAAGTTTCAGTCATTATCCTTATTGGCCAAAACTCATGCATTGAAAACTATACGCATAACCTCTAATACATATGTGCTGGGACCTTACATTACAGGAAACAAAATGTGCTTGAAACATCATGACATCATATGGGAGGAAATATTTTTCATGTTGTGTCCAGAATGCTAACAGAATATCAAAAGCACTATCTTGTATTTTCTGGTTTGAGTCTTGTGCGGAGATCAATATATCTTCACACTGTGTCTTTTCACGGGTGGATCTCCAGACTTGCCTTGTTTTTAGAACAGTATGTCCAAGGGTGTAATCTATTAGATTGCAAGCTCTTATGAGCAGGGCCTTCTTAACCCTCTTGTATTTTGTTGTATTGTAACTGTACTGTCTCCCTTTATATTGTAAAGCTTGGCCTAGAATGACAAGGCCCAGGCCTAGGGCGGCAATTTGTGTGTGTGTGTGTGTGTGGGGGGGGGGCAAAAAAGCTGTGCCCCCCCCACGAAACCCCCTTCTCCCGAGTCAGCACATTCACTGCCGTGGTTGCTGGCTGCAGCGTTCGTCTCTCTCATGGAGCATAGAGCGCGTGCTGACAGTTCACTCCTCCCCCTCCCCTCTCCTCCCCTCCGCACAGACAGGAGAGCAGAGAGAGAGACAGAGCTGGTCAGTTTCTCCTCCTCTCGTGTTGTGACCCCAGGTGCACATGGAACCACATCAGGGATGGTCAGATTGTGGCTTCAGCAGCGTACCTAGCTATATTCTGTATATTCTGGAGGGTGTTAGACCCCTTTCACACGATAAGCCCTCTCGGATCTTATCTGTCCGTTCAGCAGAGATGTGTCCGCTGACTACCGCCTGCCATCCGATCCGCTCAAGACAGACGTATGGCTTGTGCTTCTGGTATCAATTGCATTTAATACCTTAGTGTCTGCTCATATATGTGGTTAACCTTTCATAGCTACCTGTATGGCTAATGCTGCCTTCTAAAATATGAAGAAAAATGTAGTTTCTCATTTTAGATCAGTCTGGATTTTATTGTACATCCTGCTGACTACATTTAAGACTGATGGATATTTCTTTTTCTTTTTATGTGTGTTTTTTTTAACTACACGTCTCTATTCAGAGTGAACAGCGCAGTTTGCTGAAAAGGCCGATGATTTTGCCCCACCTCCTTATGATCTATCCAATCTCTGTTCTGCCTGCCCCACCAGCTGTGTCCATACTCCATCCTCTGATGCACACACAGACTGGCTCAGTTCACACTGGTGCGATGCGTAAATCCTGCGAATCTAGTGCGGGTTCCCACATCGCACATGAATCGCCAGCAGTTCACACTGTCCTATGGGAACCGCTGTGGGTGTCAATAGAAAGTTAATATCATGCCCAGATCAGTATGCATATTGCAGTATGAATTGTGAATTCAGACAGGAATCAGATCGCATGGGTGTTCACAGCCATGTGATCCGATTTTGGTGCGGAAAAAAAAAGAGTCCTGAACAAGTCTGGTCCGAATGCAATGCAAATTCAGCCATACAATCTGTATGGCTGAATTTGCATCACACAGACATCGCATATGATTTGTACTGCAGTGCGGTGCGAATCACATGCGATGTCTGGCATCACACCAGTGTGAATCGGCCTACACACTTTTTGTGTGTATGTTAACCACTTCAATACCAGGCACTTTTGCCCCTTCCCGCCCAGGACAATTTTCAGCTTTCAGCTCTGTCTCACTTTGAATGACAATTGCGCGGTCATACAACACTGTACCCAAACTAAATTTTTATCATTTTGTTCCCACAAATAGAGCTTTCTTTTGGTGGTATTTGATCACCTCTGCAGTTTTTATTTTTTGCTAAACAAACTAAAAAGTAACAACATTTTTGAAAAAAAAAAAAGTTTTTCTATGTTTCGGTTATAAAATTTTGTTTTCTCCTTCACTGACGGGCACTGATGAGTTGGCACTGATAAGGTGGCACTGAAGGGCACTGATGAGGATGCATTGATATGTAGAATTGATGGGCACTGATAGGCAGCACTGATGGGCACCAATAGGCAGCACTGATATGCAGCACTGATGGGCACTGATAGGTGGCACTGATGGGCACTGACTGGCGGCACTGATGGGCACTGATTGACAGCTGTGATGGGCACTGACAGGCGGCTGTGATGGGCACTGGTTGGCAGATAGGCAGTACTGATTGGCACTGACAGGTGGCACTGATGGGCAGCACTGATGTTAAGGTACTGACAGGTTTTACTGCTGGGCACTGACTGGCACTGTGGTGGGCACCGATTAGCACTGATATGGGCACTGATTATCACTTTGATGGGCACTGTGAGCTGTGTTTTTATGGAGCACTGACTAACAGCTTATGGGCACATTTTAAAAGGTGTTATGGCAGACCTGAGGGGACTGTGCTAATAATCAATGTGTTGATTATCAGCACAGACCCCCCCTCTGACAGGGAGAGCCGCCGATCGGCTCTCCCTGTCAGCGCAAACCGAGAAATGCCGTTTACTGGCACTTCCTGGTTCACGCGATGATCAACTGTGATTGGTCACAGCTGATCATGTGGTAAGAAGCCTCTGACAGAGGCTTCTTATCACGATCGGAGAAGCGGGGTGTCAGACTGATAAACCGCACTTGCGATCGCCGCGCTGCGCGCCCCCACGGGCACGCCCCCACGGGCACGCCCCTACGGTCGCGCATCGGTATGTTATCCTGCTGGACGTCATATGACGACCAGTCAGGATAACAGAGCCACTTCCCGGCCGTCATTCTGCATACGGCGGGCGGGAAGTGGTTAAAGTGTGCAGGACATGTAGCCAATTTGAGTACATGCACACTAGAGGCTGGAAAATTGGTAAGTTTAAACACCACCTCCTCCCTAGACAATTACACTAATGCCCCCTCTACTGCTGTGATTGAAAAAGACTACCACTCCTCTGAAAAGAAATCCACACACAGATTTCTTTTCAGAGGCAATTGACAGGCAGTGAGGAAGCGATATGCTGCCTCCTCACCACCTGTAATAAACCCCATAATGCTGCAGCACAGACCCATTTATTTGAATGGGTTGCATTTAGTAGTAGTGGGTTGTAATTCTTGAGAGTAGGTGTGTAAATTATGGCAGGCTTGTAGGGGCCCCAGTGCATTACTTTGCCCAGGGTCCTACTATGATGCTTCTAAGATGGCCCTGAATGTGTGGGCGGGAAGTTTAAAGCCCAGGAGATAGAAGAAGAAAGCTACCAATAGCCGATGCCTTTGCATCCATCCACTGTGTTCCTAAGAAGTTTATTAGGCAAAAGCTGAGAGGCATAACTGTGTGTAAACCTGTGTCATGCATCTGCCTAATGCTCCGCTGCATCCTCACATATCGCAACTTCCTCCCGACCAGGGGTGGATCCGGGTGGAGGGGGCAATGAGATAATTGCAAACCCTGAGAAATCTGTTGCGGGCCGGGCGGGTGAGAGAGCAGGCGACTCCGCAGGTGGATGAGAGAGCGGGCGGATGAGGGAGCGGGTGGCACGGGCGCCTTGGTTTGTGGGCGGGCGTGTGGCTCAGTATGTGGGCGGGTGAGACAAGGCTAAGTGTGAGTGGGTGGCTGGCCAATCAGCGAGCCGGCGGGCAGGGGAGCAGAGAGATGACATCATCTCTCACTGCCCCCACATCCCTGCAGTAACTTCCGCCCTCACTGTGCAGGCAGCGTGGGCAGCAGAGAGATTACATTATCTCTGCCTGACTCTGGGACAAAGAAGCATGAGACAAGCAAAATACCACCTTAGAAGGCACGTCAGATGACGTGGCAAGTAACAATCCTCAATGTGTGGCAAGTGACAATCCGCATCTGGTGGCAGGTGACGTGACAATCTGCAATGTGTGACAGGTGACGTGGCAAGTGACAATGTGCAAGATGTAGCAGGTGACGTGGCAAGTGACAATCCGCAACATGTGGCAGGTGACGTGGCAAGTGACAATCCGCAACATGTGGCAGGTGACAATCTGCATCTAGTGGCAGGCAAGTGACAATCTCCAATGTGTGGCAGGTGATGTGGCAAGTGACAATTTCATTTGGTGGCAGGTGACGTGGCAAGTGACAATCCACAATGTGTGGCAGGTGACGTGGCAAGTGACAATCCGCATCTGATGGCAGGTGAGGTGGCAAGTGACAATCTGCAACGTGTGGCAGGTGACGTGGCAAGTGACAATCCGCAATGTGTGGCAGGTGATGTGGCAAGTGACAATCCGCAACATGTGGCAGGTGACAATCTGCATCTGTTGGCAGGCAATGTGTGGCAGGCAACGGTGGCAAGTGACACACCCAGGGCTCTCACTGATTCTGCATTATGGTGAGTTGAAGCATTTGATTTTATATTATAATGTAATAATAGAAATAATTCGCTTCAATCATCCTGACACCATAACAACCATGGTGCCGGGATGATAAATTGCCCACAAAAAAAGTATTTTCTGGCAGTGCCCCTCCCGAGACTAGACTCTGGATCCACCCCTGCTCCCGACGCGAGCTCTGTGTTGAGAGGAGAACCAGGTACCATTAGAATGCAATTGGAGATCCTTATTGGGCACTGATGAGGCTGCACTTGGAACCCACTTTTAATGTACAGAGAGGAAGAGATGGAGCCTAAAAAGAAAGGGGTGTGGTTTACAGATGAAAGGGTGGGTCTTAAACGGGAAGGGGTGGGTCATATTTAAATTATGGGGTGCACGAGTTTAGTCAAGCCTAGGGCGGCACAAAATCTAAATACACCACTGGTCCTGGGTCAGTGATGCCCAGATGATGCCCAGATTGCTGTGGGCACCATCCAAAAGGTTGTCAGAACCTGACAGAGGCAGAATCACTATATATAACACAGAATGACTTCTCTCGTATTTTAGGTATGTAACTGCCGACACCGATGTAAAGCCCAGTACACACATACCAAAAGTCAGCCAGTTCATTAGGAACTGCCAACTTTCATTACATGTGTACTGCTGTCTGTTCAACAGAAGCCGGACTAATGGCTGACTTCTGTTGAATGCTGTTGCTGGAAAACCAACATTCAATCAACTGTGTATCCTGGCCGGGGGGAGCCATCGCTGTCAGTATACAATAGCTCAGCGAGAGAGATCCCTACATCACACAATGTTGTGTTAATGCGCGATCTGTCAGTTTCTTTTTGTTCAACCCGCTGGTTGAATGAAAAAGCTAAAACTGAACATGTATACTCAGTGTGGCAGGGTGAGGCCATGCTACTATGTATAATGGCAGTCTAGGCCACGTTTTGCAGAAAACAGGCACACTAGCGGCACAGGTGTGTTTTAGCTTTGTAAGAGAAGCAGGATTAAAGTTCAATGCTTCAGATTAGAGTTTAAGACCCCTTTCACACTAAACCGCCCCAGGCGTCAGCGGTAAAGCAGTGATATTTTTAGCGCTGATTTACCATTGTTTTAGTGGCACTATTCGGCCGCTAGCGGGGGCGATTTTAACCCCCGCTAGCGGCCGAAAAGGGGTTAAATCAGCCTGCAAAACGCTGCTGTATCAGCGCTTTGCCGGCAGTATAGCAACGCTGCCCCATTGTTTTCACTGCTGAGTTCACCGCTCCTAATGTGCTCCAAAGAAGCTGCTGGCAGGACTTTTTCTGACGCCCTGCCAGCGCACCGCTCCAGTGTGAAAGCCCTCGGGCTTGCACACTGGAGTGAATGGAGCCGCTGTTTCAGGGCGCTTTGCAGGCGCTATTTTTAACGCTATAGCGCCAGCAAAGCACCTCAGTGTGAAAGGGGTCTTATGCTTCACCCTCCCAGAAGTCAGAGTGTGTGTTGCAAGGGAGCTGACTGCATCAGGAGAGAAGCACAAGCATGAAAGACGAAGCAGCAGGGAGCTGCAGGAAAAGGAAAGAGACAAGCTGACAGAGGTACAGCGTCTGTGCACGAGCACTGGGAATTCGTGTTTGATGGTCAGGAGGACCAAGACATGAGCCCTAAGCGAAAGGATTGCCAAAGAGAGTGAGCCACAAGGCTGAAGTGATTTGTTGTGCAAGTTACAATGATGGTGGAAACTCCCTGCGTGAGCAACTGATGTCTTTTGTTCAACTTTTCTGTGCTGTTTTAAATAAAAGATAGTTGCTGAAGTGGACTGGACTCACTGCTCTGTACTACTATTGAGTTTAACAACCCCCAACTTGTAACACCAGCTTTAACCTATTGCCGCCTGTGCTATAGCCGAATGATGGCTACAGCGCCGGCTTACATTGCCAGGAGGGCGTCTATTGATGTCCTCCCATGATCACGCTTCCAGCGCGCCCCCCGCCCCGGGTTGATTTTTAGTGCAGTCCCAAAAGTACCCATCAGTGCCGCCAATCAGTGCCTATCAGTGCTGCTAATCAGTGCCTCCTTATCAGTACCACCTATCAGAGCCTATCGGTGCCACCTATCAGTGCCCATCAGTGCTGCCTCATCAGTGCCCATCAGTGCCACCTATCAGTACAGCCTATTAGTGCCCATCAGTGCAGCCATATCAGCGCATACCAGTGAAGGAGAAAAATTACCCGTTTGCAAATTTTAACTAGGAAAAATAAAAATAAAAAAATTCTACATTTTGTTTAGCAAAGAATAAAAAACCCAGTGGTGATCAAATACCACCAAAAAAAGCTCTATTTGTGTGAAAACAATGATAAAAAATTTGTTTGCGTACAGTGTTGTATGACCGTGCAATTATCATTCAAACTGTGACCGCACTAAAAGCTGAAAATTGACCTGGGCAGGAAGGAGGTAAAAGTGCCCAGTAGGCAAGTGGTTAAAAGTATTCTTCCTTTAACTAGGGAGCACCAGAGACACACAAAAAAGGCACTTAGAGGACTTTGTAAGGAATGTGTATGGGAAAATGTCATTGTCACATTTAACTACTTTAATAAAATACATTTTTTGCTAAATTTTTTGGCAATCTGCCTGGTGTGAATTCATTAACGGGTGCATGCACGGCGTATCAAAGAAGGGGGATGAAGCAAAGTCAGTAGGGACACATTACAAAGGTCGAAACTGCACTGGAAGGAGAACAGGCAATGTTGCCACTGCTAGGGGCAACCAAAGTAATATCGGGTGCTTAAACAGCCAGCCAGCGGGAATCTTGGTGACATGCCATGGGTGACAGAAGACCCTGGTAGTGAGGGGGTTTAAGAGCTTAACCCCCTTCATAGTGATTGGTGCCCCACATACAAGTACTGATACCCCAGCGCAGGGTTTCTCAAGTACCTAGCCTGGGGTGTCACGAAAGAGGAGTAGAGATAGTGAGAGGCCAGAATGGAGACGCTCAGGAACATGTAAAGAGATGATCTCTATGTGTCAGGGAGAAGTCTCATAATGTCACTGGGAGTGAGGTGACATGTCGGGCTGTGCTGGTGAAGTGTGGTAAAGGCTCTGCAGTACCCACTCAGAATTGCTGCATAGGAGAAGCTTAAAGAAAGATAGGAAGTGAAACATACACAAAGGGTTAACTGTGCAAATAGAGCATGCTTGCTTCTAAGATGGAGTGCTGCCTTAAAGTGGTAGTAAACCGCAACAAGAAAAACCAAAGAAAATCTTCTCCCTGCAAGTTGATGTCATAATGTGCGAGTATGCATCACATACTAGCACATTATGAAAGACTTACTGGAAAACGAAGCCCTCCAGCGGCGCGCTATCACCGCTGATAGGGCTTCAATCCTCACCTGGTCTTCCTTCCAGGTTTGCAGGCTGCGGCTATCTCATTGGCTGAGCTGCAATGTCGTTGAGAGCACAGTGCGCATGCGCTGGTGACAGGTGAATATCTCCTAAACTGTACACGTGTAGTACCCTCTAGTGTGTGCTACTATAAGAGGAGTGTAGGTAAAAGCATTTAGCTGGCTCTAGTATTAAAACCTGAGTCACTGAATCTGGGTCAGGGTTAGTAGAGGCCACGGCTGGATGACTCATCCTGGCAGCTCTCTGGTGTCTCCCCCTGGTATCTGGAATATTGGAGAATGTTCTAGAACTAGAGGGCAGGGGTGAGGAGGAGCTGCCATTAATATTTATGAGACCTCAGCTAATCCCAAAAGTGGGCTGGCAGGGGGACTGAGAAAATCTCATAAATAGTAATGAGCCATGCTAGCAGGGGAGTCAAGTGGAAGGTGGAGATACAGTGTTGAGGAGGCCCCCCTAGTCTGGGGTGGGGTGTCCTGCCTTGGGCCAGGGCTCGGGTGCTAGAAGGATTCTGCCAAAGACACAAGAGAGGAAGCTTTCCTGGACGCACGGGAGAAAGGAGAGGTAAGAGTGAGTAGTTCAACACTGGTGGGGACCAACAGAGGGGATGACTGCCACATGTAGCCAGTCTCCCTTGAAGACAGCGGTGGGCTTAAGTCTTCTACCTTTTCCCCTGAGAGATCTTCAGAGAATCAGCCGGGTGGGCTGGTGAAGAGTTAGTGGGGCAGACTGGTGTAGAGAGAGACAGCCAGAAGGGCTGGTGATAGAGGCAGCTGCAGCCAAGTGGGCTGGTATTGCCTGAAGAGGTGATGTTGAGATCAGTGACCACAAAGGAAACAGAAGGGAAAGTTACAAGGCAAAGTTACATGCTGTGTCAATACACGTGTGCTACTGTTAAGGGACTGTAAATGCCTACCTGTAATGGCCTGTGTGACGGAACGCGTTGGCACCCCACTTAGGTACTTCCACCAGGCAGTGCCTCCTGTTTAAACATGACTGTTTATTGAACAGAAATACAGGTTTACACTTCCAAAGTAGGTCAGTCACCACATGAACAATAAACCTAAATATTTACCCAAAACATCACACAATGGTTTAAATAACAAGGTAGAGTTGACACAACACTAATCCCATCATAGGAACTTCCAAAAGTTAGCCAAATTAGCCAGACAGAAACAATAAGTGACTCAATTAACAATGAGAATGCACACGTAGGAGGCACACAATGAGAGAGACCTACGTAACAATAAACGCACAAGTAGTGATCCCACCCCACCTCAGAATATCCGGCAACAGTCTACAACACTCTAGGAGACAAACTCATACAATATTCCAGCAGTCTCAAAAGGTGGAATTAATTTATCTTCATAGATTTCTTGAGGGATATTGTTGATAAATATTTCTGTCCCAAGTGAAGGAGCCTCTCCTGCCCAGTCTGCAGGAGGGCCACCATATTTCCTAACATGTACAAGACTAATATTAGACCTTTCCTTTTACTTTGAACTCTCCTTTCGGCCCCACATCCAATCACTTTCCAAAGTTTGCCATCTCAACCTCCGCAACATCTCTAAACCACGTCCCTTTCTAACCAATGAAACCACAAAGCTCCTGATTCACTCCCTGGTTATCTCTCGTCCTGACTACTGCAACTCCCTCCTCATTGGCTTACCTTTAAATCATGGGTCTCAAACTGGCGGCCTTCCAGCTGTTGCAGAACTACAATTCCCATGAGGCTTTGCAAGGCTGAAAGTTACAAGCATAGGCCGAAGCATTATGGGACTTGTAGTTCCGCAACAGCTGGAGGGCAGCCAGTTTGAGACACCTGCTTTAAATAGACTATCCCCCCTTCAGTCCATCATGAATGCTGCTGCCAGACTCATCCACCTTACAAACCGCACAGTGTCTGCTACCCCTCTCTGCCAATCCCTCCATTGGCTGCCACTTGCCCAACAAATTAAATTCAAAATACCAACAATAAGTTACAAAGCCATCCACAACTCTGCCCCCATCTACATCACTAGCCTAGTCTCAAAATACCAACCTAATCACCCTCTTCGTTCCTCCCAAGACCTCCTGCTCTCTAGCTCCCTCATCACCTCCTCCCATATCCACCTCCAGGACTTCTCCCGAGCCTCTCCCATCCTCTGGAATTCGCTACCCCAATCTGTCAGACTGTCTCCAAATTTATCCACTTTTAGGCGATCCCTGAAAACTTTCCTCTTCAGAGAAGCCTATCCTGCCTCCATCTAACAACTGCACTGTGTTCTCCATTAGCTCATCCCCCACAGCTATTACCCTTTTGTATAACTTGACCCTCCCTCCTAGATTGTAAGCTCTAATGAGCAGGGCTCTCTGATTCCCCCCTGTATTGAATTGTATTGTAATTGTACTGTCTGCCCTAATGTTGTAAAGCGCTGCGTAAACTGTCGGCGCAATATAAATCCTGTATAATAATACTCCAGAAGGGAAGCTTTATTATCCTTATTCGGAGAATTAATCCAAGCCTCGCTCTCGGCATTCATCACGTTGTCCATCATTAGAGAATGATCTGCTCTCTCCATGGGATCAGATGCTGAACTGAGCTCTTTACCATGCTCTGACCTTATTATAGGCTTACCTGTAGGTATAAATACAAAAAACAACTTTTCTGCCACTTTAATGATGATTTCAGAAGATGGCAGCCTCAGCCTGTAAGTGCAGGCATTAGCAAACACTACTAGCGGGTCCCCAGCTCAGGCACCGTAAGCCCTGCCTACACAATGCTGAGGCATTCTTCCTCCAACCGACCACCAACATAAGGTATATTTTCATTCCTGACTGCTGCACCTTGTATGTTCTACTGTATATTACATATTCTAGACTCCTGTACTCTATATGCTCTGCTCTTCATTACCTAATGTTTAGCTTCACTTTTATATATGTTTTATGTCTTGTATTGACCTGCATCAGGTTATAATTTTCCTGAAGTATGCTGATATCCAGTGGCAGTTTCAGGCCACTACAACATTTTTACTAATGGGATTTTCATATCTTCCTGTGTCTTCCTCTCCTGTTTAGTGCTAGGTAGTTTAGTCCTAGCCAGACCTTCCCTACTTTTTCCATGCTCCCTCAGTCAGTGTTAAGTATTCATAGAGACAGGGCTCAGGACAGGTATCGTCTTTTTACACTTCAAAAGTCTGGGAAGACATCCTCTGTACTACAATTAGCTGAAGTAAAATTGAGTTGGATTCCACTTCTGTGCTGTCAGCTAACATCACAGAGCCAGTCCAGGCTTCGAAAAGATCCCAGAAGCCTAGACCTGTAGTTGGCTCAGCCTCTTAACTCCTCCAGTGAGCGCATGGGGGGCAGAGTAGAGAGCCGGAGACTGACAGTTCCTGGCTCTCTGCTCACAGAATGTTGAGAACTGAGCGATCAGCAATGTTTGATCGCTCACTTCTCAGTGCAGAGCCGGTAGGGGACATGTGCAGCATAAGATAGATGCTGCATCCACCTAGGTAAATATAAATGTTCTTTTTTTTTTTTTAAAGTCCACACTTCTCTTCATCTTCGGTTATTATAATCACACTACCTCTTATCTTCGCATGCTGAAAACAGAAAGAAGTTCTCATTGCAAGATATTCCTTTTTTCTATGCTTTGTAACGCAAAGTAGGAATGTGCCATCCATGTAGAAGAAGGAAGAAAGAAGTCAAAGGATTTAGGGAACTAGAGCATACCTGTTCTACCTGAATTCTTCTGCCAAATTCTCCACTACTGGTCCACTTCGTTTGCCGTACAATCAGAACTAACTTGCCTCTAATTATGATCTTCCCAGGTAAAGGACTGTTAAACATATTTTTATCAATCTGAAATGATCAAGATGCATGTGTGGAGAAATAATCTAAATAAATTAATATAAAGATATAATACTTTATTTAACCTATTATAGAAAATTGAGTACTGTCCGTGATACTTTTTTTGATTTGCACTAACATACAATTTTTCAGGACAAGCTTTCGGGGTATGTCCCCTTCTTCAAGGTCCAAGCAGTACTGATTCACACATTTTTAAGCAGAATGTAAAAGAAATAAAAGAGAGAAAAAAAAAAAGCGAAAAACAAACACATACAAATCAATGGTAATAAAGATAGCAGCAGAGTTAGTGAGATAAGACAGAGGGAGAGCTATAGACTGGAGGAGGGGGGGATACTGGTCACAGAGGGGCTCGTAAAACTTTAGCATAGTGTGTAAGGAAACCAATATCTAAATTCAGGCCATTATTTTTCGTGTCAAAAAGAAGTATCATTCTTAGTTCAAACGTTTTCCTTTCCTGGATAGTTCTGAAATTCCCTTTAAGAACTAAAACATTGAGGTCTTCTATAGTGTGGTCCGGTTGTGAGAAATGATGTCCCACAGGTGTGCATAAACTGTCTTCTTTATGTTCTTTGATGGTATGTCTGTGCAAATTCATCTTCGCTTGCAACTTCTGTCCTGTTTCACCAACATAAGATCCTTTACTGCACCTTTTGCATTGGATGAGGTACACAACATTACTGGAGGTACAGTTGTAAGATCCCATGATATTGAAGGTCCCATTTGTGTGTGTAACACTTTTGGATAGATTGATCTGGTTGCATAGTTTGCAGCAATTTTTATTGCAGGGTTTGCTTCCCTTATTTGTGACTTCATAATCAGAGTGAAGTTTCCTGCTGATTAGTTTGTGTTTGAGGTTGGGTGGTTGTCTGAAAGCCAATAATGGGGGTTGTTGGAATATTCCTTTTAGAGTTTCATCCTTTGTTATAACGGGTTGTAAATCTTTGATTATCTTTTTGATCCCTTCAAGTGCTGGGTTGTATTTGGTGACTAGAGGTACTCGGTTATATGTTTTTTTCTCTGTGTATTGGAGGAGATTTTCTCTTTGGGTTTTCAAGGCTGTGTTTATGCTGTTGTTGATGGTTTTGTCTTTGTAACCTTTCTTATGGAAGGAGTCTGCCAGTGTTCTGAGATGTTTATCTCTGTCTGATAGCCTGGCTGTGTATGATGGCCCATTTAGTGTGTTGGGGGTGAAAACTGGAACTATGAAGATAGCTGCATCGGTCAGTCGTTTTTCTGTATATCGACGTGTGAAGCTTGTCATCCCTGATGTATACTGTAGTGTCCAGGAAGTTGACATGTGTGTTCGAATAGTCCATTTTTAGTTTGATAGATGGATGAAAAGTGTTGATCAATGAGAAGAATTGGTTTAGATTTTCTTCACCTTCAGTTCATATCATGAAGATATCATCAATATAGGGATAATATCTGTATGGCTTTTGTTGTATGCTGTTCAGGAATTTGTCTTCCAGGTCAGCCATAAATAAGTTTGCATATCGGGGTGCCATTTTGCTTCCCATAGCAGTGCCCATACACTGGAGATAGATGTCATTATTGAAAGTGAAGTAGTTGTGTGTAAGAATGAATTCGATGAGCTGTGTCACATCCTCAGCAGTGTATTTGTGGTTAGGTGAGGATGATAAGAATCTGTGACATGCCGCCAACCCATCCTTGTGAGGGATGTTACTGTACAGAGATTCTACATCCATAGTGACTAGATGTGTATTTGGTGGTAATTGTTGTATATTGTTAAGCTTGTTCAGAAAATTAGTGGTGTCTTGCAGGAAACTCGCAGTGTTCATGACTAAAGGTTTTAACATGTTTTCTACAAGGCCTGAGATATGTTCGGTAAGTGTATTCATACCTGTTATAATGGGTCTGCCTGGATTTCCTGGCTTGTGAATCTTGGACAGCATGTAGAAGTCTCCAATTTCTGGATTATCTGGAATCGCATTGATGAGTTCTGAATGTAGGTGGCTTGGTATTGTCGCAATGAGACCTTTTAATTGCTTAGTAAAATCCTGGGTCGGATCATAATCCAGTTTTTTGTGGTAAGTAGTATTTGCCAGCTGCCTCTGGCCCTCTTGTATATATTTGTCTGTATCCATCACAACGACTGCTCCCCCTTTATCTGCTGGTTTGATGGTTATGACCTGATTATTGCGCAGATCATGTACAGCTCTTCACTCCAGTGGTGAAAGGTTGTATAATATTTTCTTTTGCTGGGTGGATATCAGGGATGTGACTCGCAGCCTGAAGCTGTTAATATAGGTATCCAGTTTGGGGTTGCGTCCTTGTGGAGGTGTGAAGTTGCTGTTCTTTTTCTTTTTGTCACATCCTATTGTCCTAGGATTCCTATCCTTACTGTGAAAATATTCTTTGAGCCTTAGTCTCCTAAAGAATTCCTCCATATCTGACCATACCTGTAAATTATCCAATTTGGTGGTTGGGCAGAATGTGAGGCCTTTGGAGCGGACTGTTGTTTCTGGTGTAGAAAGTTTATGATTTGACAAATTTATGATTCCGAGTTCCTCTGTTATATCCACATTTTCTGTAGAGTCAGCATTTACACAAGGGATACCTTGGGATTCTGGATCGGGTTCCAAGTTGCTGATAGCAGGAGTTATAGAGTTGATAATTAAAAGAGTTGAAATTAAAGAGAGATTTCAGCCCAGCTGTGGTATAGAGAATGTGTAACTTAATGTCCTATGTTTATACCAGTGCCAGTAGTTTGAGATCCTCTACCTATTGTATATGTATCTTTCATCTAAGATCAATGTTTGTTTTCAGAATTGGTAAGTGAGGAACCCAAGTGAGAACATCTGTCAACCCCTAACTTCCACAAAGAATACACTTCCTGTCTAAAAAACAAAAGGAAGCCAAGGTCAACCCAAAAATGACAGTAGCTTAAAGCAGTCAGTCTTCAAGAAAGGAGTTCTTGGGCACGCATATGTCTACAAATTAAAGTGACAGGTTTCTCAGTATCTGGATTTAAAGAATAAAAAATATACATAAATAAATATGTACAGTGCCTAGACACAGGCGGTATAGAGAGCTTAAATTCCAATGCAATCTGGATTAAAGAATAAAAAATATACATAAATAAATATGTGCAGTGCCTAGACACAGGCAGTATAGAGAGCTTAAACTCCAATGCAACTTCTGAGTTAAATGTCTTGGGAATTTTAAATAAAACCTGTACTTTGACCAGGCAGGACCAAATTGTCCCATGTATTACTATGCCTATTGTCTGTGAACTTATTGAACTTGGACTCACAGGATTTTTTTCAGGCCATCTGAGGATATATTAGGCCATTATATAGAAAGTATTAATTTTATAGGTAGAATTTAATCCCCACTTCCACAGCAGCACATTTTCACTTTTCGTTTCAAATCTCACAGCTCTGTCATCTGCTGGGGGCAGGAGAAGCTGTCGTTTACTATGAGCTACCAAGACCTGATCTTTTATTTAAACAAGGTACAGTGCCAAATTACCAAATAGACACCTGCATATGGACCCCATGCCATTTAGGGGCCCTGTGACAATGGATCAAAATAGTATTGATTTTAGCATGAAAGAAAATTACAATGACAAGTACAAAAAACCTACACATCAGGTTCACATTACAGTTTGTCTCTTAAAAGCACATCTTCTTTCAGCTGTCAGGTTGTAAAAATTTTTTGGTGCAACCTACATACGTGTAATATACAGTAGTAATGGTCATCTTCATCTAGCGGCAGACGTGCACATTTATTTAGTTCAATATAATCCCACTAGACTATGCATACAAGAAACCTGCGCAGGAGGCCCCAAGGCTTCGGCTGCCTAGGAGCCTCCACAGAGTTTACTTTGGCACTAACAAGGTATACTCTTTATGGTTAGATCACTGTATTGTGCTGTGCAGGGCATAAGGCTATGGACTTTCCCCATGTGCACTGCTGGTGATTGGCCAAGCACTGACATGGAGGAGTCATATGCTCATTCATAACCATACATACTAGGTATTTTCTTTGCTCCTGGCAGCTGAATAGATTAGTGGAGGAGTGAAGGAGTGATGAGGATCAACTGTTGGGGTGGGAGGAATTAAAGAAAACCAGTGGCTTTGCCCTACACGCGCAAGGAGAAGAAGTATGCTTTAAATAAAAGGTAAAAAAAAATAATATTTTAAATTGTAACATGAATTTAAAAGAAAATCTTTGCTGAGACGGATATGGAGACAGATCCAATGGCTTTAATACTTTATTATTCGCTAACTAGAAATGAGTTTGAATATCTGAGCTGCATCTTACTTCTGATCTTCATCTTTGTTCCAGCTCAGTGATTCAAAGCACTAAAGCCATTGATTTGCAAATCAATGAAATAGAATGCTAGCATTTTTGTAACTTTCATTTATTATTTCAAGTAATGTTTCAGTTAACTATTTCAACAGATAACTTAAAAGCGAAACTAAAGCTTCACTATTTATAAACATTGCATTATGCATTATGTACATCAACACATAATGGCAAAAGCGTCTTCCCAGTGGCTGTATGAATGTGTGTTCTGGAGTGTGGTGAAGGCCCAGGTACAACAGAACCCTGGGAAGACCTATAACCCCTGCTTTGATCTATTCAAGCTGCGTGACTTAGTGGTCATAGGTTTTCCTTTGCCTCTCCCTGTATACATCAGGACACTCGGTGCTTTAAAAAACAGGGCAGTGCATGGTGTTACATAGATCAATATATCTCCTATTATTATTTAAGGTACTTATATAGTGCTGTCAATTTTACACAGTGCTTTATATATACATTGTACATTCACATCAGTCCCTACCCTAAAGGAGCTTACAATCTATGGTCCCTAACTCATATTCATATACAGGGGCCAATTTACCTACCAGCATGTCTTTGGAGTGTGGGAGGAAACTAGAGTACCCAGAGGAAACCCACACAGGCACAGGGAGAACATGCAAACTCCAAGCAGGTAGTGTCATGGTGGGGATTTGAACCAATGACCCTTTTCACTGTCTAGGTGAGAGTGCTACCCACTACACCACTGCGCCGCCCACTATGGGCATATGCCTCAGTACAGTCTGCACAAAAATTTTCCACTGGTGCTTTGCAGTATCTGGCAGACTCCTAAAGCAATTGACTAGGAAATCACTAACTTATAAATATCTAGCTGATTATTGGTAATAAGGGCCTGTCTGTATAACAGTCCACTTTGCTTCTCTTGCCTTGTCTGTCCTTTTTTCCTGATAAGTGGGCTTTCAGTTCCTAGACAGGAATCTCCAAGCCTGAGATGTGTTGGAATTGCATTGCTGTAATTTAGCCTATTCTACTGGAGAGTTTATTTGTTGTTGCTGAACAGCTGATGTAGCTGGCCTTTCCATATTGCCTGTTTGAGAGGAGACAGCCTCCTATTCCTCCAGATGTTGATCCACATCCCATTGTGGTCATTCCAAAGGATATCAGGACAGAGCATTGACGTTGCTGTGTAACCATCCTGGTTTGTAGTGAACTGTGCAAGCAAGCCACATGAGAAACCCAATATTATTCCAAAGGCATCAAGTTTGTCAGTTTCTAAGTATGCTAGAGGATTGTTGTCAGTGTAAATATTCAACTAACCCCCCAAACAGATATTTAGAAAACTTCTCAGTTATGGCCAATACCAGTGGCAGTAATTCTATCTTGAAGGATCCATAGTTTTGCAGGTTGTGCTCATTTAGCTGCATGTTTTGACTAGCATTCAACCCTATCCTGTTCCTGGGCAAGTAAGTCCCTGAGAGCTGCTATAAATGTTCATACAGAAAGGCCTGGTGTATTGTCATATACCAGAAGTGCAGTAATTAGTTGTTCCTTGAGTGTCCCAAAAGCTTTTGGTTGGGTAGATTGGCAGCTTGACTGAATAGGAAGTTTGGACTTTCAGATGGGTTAGATGTCAACAGAATAATTGTGTAAGGGGATAATTGTGTAAGGGGATATTTTGCAATATAGGCAAAATTGGGAATGAAACCAGTAGTACCCTACTAGCCTTATTAAGAAGTGAAATTCAGTTTCCGTTCTTGGAACTGGACATAAACATACTGCCTGAATCTTGGTGGGATTGGGAGATACTCCCCCCGCTTCCATGATATGACCCCAACACTTTATTCAGTTTTGCATGAGACAACACTTGTTAGGCTTTAGCTTAAGTCCATATTGATTCAACTATGTGAAGACCCGATCAAAATGTCTGAGGCAGTATTTAAAAGTCTAATGCCTTGTACACACGGTCGGACATTGATCGGACATTCTGACAACAAAATCCATGGATTTTTTCCGACGGATGTTGGCTCAAACTTGTCTTGCATACACACGGTCACACAAAGTTGTCGGAAAATCCGATCGTTCTAAGCGCGGTGACGTAAAACACATACGTCGGGACTATAAACGGGGCAGTAACCAATAGCTTTCGTCTCTTAATTTATTCTGAGCATGCGTGGCACTTTGTGCGTCGGATTTGTGTACACACGATCGGAATTTCCAACAACAGATTTTGTTGTCGGAAAATTTTATAAACCTCTATTGATTTAGAAAAACCCAAAAAATCATTGCAAAACAATATAATAATAATAATCTTGTTCTGTGTATGGTATACTTAATTATCACGCAATATCACGCAATATGCTTTCACTTTTGATATAATTTCGGCATAGATTGTTCAGTGTATGGTATACTTAATTATCACGTAATATCAATAGAACATTATAGCACAAAGGGTTCAATATTTTGAACACCAGGTGGTGCTATCACTGATATTAGCGCCACTTATATTGTTTTGCAATGATTTTTTGGGTTTTTGTAAATCAATAGAGGTTTTTCAGTTTTATATTTAAAGTGGCTGCTTTGGACAAACTTTACAGAGTCACATATATTTTAAAATCACACCAACTTTTTACACAGGGGTAAAACACCTTTTTGGCTTTGAGCGCAGTGGTGGGGACTCAAGGAGGGCACAGTTTTTTTGAGTTTCATTTTTCACTGAAAATTTTATAGCCTGCTCTCAAACTTTTTGTGTCGGAAATTCCGATGGAAAATGTGTGATGGAGCCTACACACGGTCGGAATTTCCGACAACAATGTCTCATCACACATTTTTCGTCGGAAAATCCAACCGTTTGTACAGGGCATTAGAGTAGGTGATGAATTTGCCTAGGTAAATCAAGACAGTTTTAAATTTGAGGTCCCCAAAGCATATTTCCACGTGCCTCTGAAAAGTGCTGGTGGGATTGGTTAGCCCGAAGGGCATGTTGTTGAATCCATATAACTTCAGTGAAATGGCAAAGGCTGTCTTTTCCCAATCTGTTTCCTTAATGGGCTCCAGTATTGGAGTATGCACTAGCCAAATTACAAAGTCGGTAAGGTTGAATAAAAACACCAGTCCATCCAGTTGAACCTGAGTTTGCATGTGTGTACAGTGGGGCAAAAAAGTATTTAGTCAGCCACCAATTGTGCAAGTTCTCCCACTTAAAAAGATGAGAGAGGCCTCTAATTGTCATCGTAGGTATACCTCAACTATGAGAGACAAAATGTGGAAACAAATCCAGACAATCATGTCTGATTTTTGAAAGAATTTATTTGCAAATTAGGGTGGAAAATAAGTATTTGGTCACCTACAAACAAGCAAGATTTCTGGCTCTCACAGACCTGTATCTTCTTCTTTAACCACTTCAATACCAGGCACTTAGACACCTTCCCGCCCAGGCCAATTTTCAGCTTTCAGCGCTGTCGCAGTTTGAAAGACAATTGCGCGGTCATACAACACTGTACCCAAACAATTTGTTTATCATTTTGTTCCCACAAATAGAGCTTTCTTTTGGTGGTATTTGATCACCTCTGCGGTTTTTATTTTTTGCGCAACAAATAAAAAAAGACCCCAAATTTTGAAAAAAAAAACAAGTTTTTCTTTGCTTCTGTTAAAAATTTTTGAAAATAAGTACGTTTTCTTCTTCAATGATGGGCACTGATATGGCTGCACTGATGGGCACTGATATGGCGGCACTGATGGGCACCGATGAGGTGGCACTGATGATGTGGCACTGATAGGCGGCACTGATAGGTGGCACTGACGGGCACTGATGCGGCGGCACTGATGGGCACAGATGAGGTGGCACCAATGAGGTGGCACTGATGAAGTGGCACTGACGGGCACTGATGATGGGCACTGATAGGCGGCACTGATGGGCACTCATAGGTGGCACCAATGGGCACTCATAGGCGGCACTGATGGGCATTTGTAGGTGGCATTGATGGGTACTTATGGGTGGCACTGATGGGTACTTATTGGTGGCACTGATAGGTGGCATGGATGGGCACTGATGGGCACTGATAGGTGGGCACTAATGGGCACGGATGGGCACTGACAGGTGGCACCGATGGACACTGATGGGTGGCACTGATGACACTGATTGATGGCACTGATGCCCCTAAGGGTGGCATTGCTGGGCATCAGTGCTATATAATGGTGCAAATCAGTGCCCATTTGTGGGCACTGATTGGCACAGATTGGGCACTGACTGGGCACATTGGGCACATGTGGATGGCCATGGGGTACATACCTGGCCATCCACATGTTGTCCCCTTCCCTGGTGGTCCTAGTGGCGATCCCTGGTGGTCCAGTGTGGTGATCTGAGGGGGGGCTGCGCTGATAAACAATCAGCACAGACCCCCCTGTCAGGAGAGCCTGTCAGACGCGAGTGAGGAAAAGCTGATCAACGGCTCTTCCTATTGACATTGTGATCAGCCGTGATTGGACACGGCTGATCGAGTGGTAAAGAGCCTCCGCCGGAGGCTCTTTACCAAGCTCGGTGTAGCGGTGTGTCAGACTGACACAACGATCCACCGATCGCTGCGATGCGCGCCCCCGCAGGCGCGCGGCGGCATGTTATCCTGCTGGACGTCATATGACGCCCAATCAGGATAACTCAACCACCGCCCAGCTGTCATCTGTTATGGGCCGGGCGGGAAGTGGTTAAGAGGCTCCTCTGTCCTCCACTCATTACCTGTATTAATGGCACCTGTTTGAACTTGTTATCAGTATAAAAGACACCTGTCCACAACCTCAAACAGTCACACTTCAAACTCCACTATGGTGAAGACCAAAGAGCTGTTGAAGGACACCAGAAACAAAATTGTAGACCTGCACCAGGCTAGGAAGACTGAATCTGCAATAGGCAAGCAGCTTGGTGTGAAGAAATCAACTGTGGGAGCAATAATTAGAAAATGGAAGACATACAAGACCACTGATAATCTCCCTCGATCTGGGGCTCCACGCAAGATCTCACCCCGTGGGGTCAAAATGATCACAGGAACGGTGAGCAAAAATCCCAGAACCACACAGGGGGACCCAGTGAATGACCTGCAGACAGCTGGGACCAACGTAACAAAGGCTACTATCAGTAACACACTACGCCGCCAGGGACTCAGATCCTGCAGTGCCAGACGTGTCCCCTTGCTTAAGCCAGTACATGTCCGGGCCCGTCTGAGGTTTGCTAGAGAGAATTTGGATGATCCAGAAGAGGATTGGGAGAATGTCATATGGTCAGATGAAACCAAAGTAGAACTGTTTGGTAGAAACACAACTCGTGTTTGGAGGAGAGAGAATGCTGAGTTGCAACCAAATAACACCATACCTACTGTGAAGCATGGGGGTGGCAACATCATGCTTTGGGGCTGTTTCTCTGCAAAGGGAACAGGACGACTGATCCGTGTACATGAAAGAATGAATAGGGCCATGTATCGTGAGATTTTGAGTGCAAATCTCCTCCCATCAGCAAGGGCATTGAAGATGAAATGTGCCTGGGTCTTTCAGCATTACAATGATCCCAAACACACCGCCCAGGCAATGTAGAAGTGGCTTCGTAAGAAGCATTTCAAGGCCCTGGAGTGGCCTATCCAGTCTCCAGATCTCAACCCCATAGAAAACCTTTGGAGGGAGTTGAAAGTCTGGGTTCAAATGGACATATATGTGTCACCGGCGCAAAATATAAAAAATAAAGAATACTTGTATAGTGTTTAGCCCTATAAACATTGAATGCCTAGAAAATTAATGAACCAATATCAAAAGATATTAATATAAAAAAATGAGTTGCTGCAATCAAAGGAATTCACCAATAAGTGAAAAAATTGAAAGTTTAAATTTGTGTTGAATGCGCTACTCTAATTTAAATACACCACTCTCTTAAAAGTCATACCTGTGTACACATTATAAACCAAAACCATATATCACATACAATGATACCCAATTTTCCAAACAACTGGATGTGCCCTAAGTGTATCACAACATAAATCAATACAAGATTGGTATATACTGTACAAAGTGTTTCTATGTGTGCAAATGGATGACTTTGTGACACAAAGCAAAACACAGTGGCGCTAGTGCTCATGAACCTATAAAATATCCAAAAAAAAAAATAATATACACAGCAAATATATATATCGCATAAATGAATGCCCACCCAGTGACAAGTGATAAACATATGTAAACATGAATAATCCGGACGACTGCTAAAAAGTCAACAATAGTCCTTTCAATGTGAACTTTCTTTTCTTTTCTTTTCTTCTACTTCCACCACACCCAAGTGTTTGGTGATCCCACTCCCTATGGTAATCCACTCACCGACTCCTAATGCCCACACTCTCGTGTTAGGGCATAAAGGCTTGTTGACCACATCACATGGGCCACATCGGCAGATCACAATATCAGAATCGTGTGCAGGGATCGTTCCATATGTGAAGAATAAAAATACTGCAATAGTGCAAAAACGTTTATAAATTTATTTAAAAGCACTTCAAATCTTTAGTATAAAACTCACATGTAACAAATATCAAATGCGCAGATAAACACTTCCACAGCAAACCGATCTTCAAAGCACAGCAAAAAACGTATACAGATCAGCCACTACATGAGTTGCGGTCACGGCGGACCCGAGTTGTGCAGGCGTCAGGCTATCTCTCTCACCTACTCCCCGGCGCCTCCCCGCTCTATCGATGTGTCACTTCCTCATACGATGCGGCAGCGTCACTCGTCATTGGTGGGGTACGTCACACAGCCACGCCCCACCAATGACGAGTGACGCCGCCGCATCGTATGAGGAAGTGACACATCGATAGAGCGGTAAGGCGCCGGGGAGTAGGTGAGAGAGATAGTCTGAGGCCTGCACAACTCGGGTCCGCCGTGACTGCAACTCATTTATTGGCTGATCTGTATACGTTTTTTGCTGTGCTTTGAAGATCGATTTGCTGTGGAAGTGTTTATCTGTGCATTTGATATTTGTTACATGTGAGTTTTATACTAAAGATCTGAAGTGCTTTTAAATGTTTAAGCAGAATGTTAAAGAAAAAAAGGAAAAAAAAAAAAAAAAAAAAGAAAACAAAACACATACAAATCAATGGTAATAAAGATAGCAGCAGATTGATTTGTATGTGTTTTGTTTTCTTTTTTTTTTTTTTTTTTTTTTTTTTTTTCCTTTTTTTCTTTAACATTCTGCTTAAAAATGTGTGAATCAGTACTGCTTGGACCTTGAAGAAGGGGACATACCCCGAAAGCTTGTCCTGAAAAATTGTATGTTAGTGCAAATAAAAAAAGTATCACGGACAGTACTCAATTTTCTCTGTCACAATTGCACTAATACGGCTACAACAAATCAAGTAAGTGCTTTTAAATAAATTTATAAACGTTTTTGCACTATTGGAGTATTTTTATTTTTCACATATGGAACGATCCCTGCACACGATTCTGATATTGTGATCTGCCGATGTGGCCCATGTGATGTGGTCAACAAGCCTTTAAGCCCTAACACAAGAGTGTGGGCATTAGGAGTCGGTGAGTGGATTACCATAGGGAGTGGGATCACCAAACACTTGGGTGTGGTGGAAGTAGAAGAAAAGAAAAGAAAGTTCACATTGAAAGGACTATTGTTGACTTTTTAGCAGTCGTCCAGATTATTCATGTTTACATATGTTTATCACTTGTCACTGGATGGGCATTCATTTATGTGATATATATATTTGCTGTGTATATTATTTTGTTTTTATTTTGGATATTTTATAGGTTCATGAGCACTAGCGCCACTGTGTTTTGCTTTGTGTCACAAAGTCATCAATTTGCACACATAGAAACACTTTGTACAGTATCTTGATTCTTTAAAGTGGCAGCTTTAGATTAAATCTAGGTTTTAAATATCTGAGGCGCAGTGGTGGGAAGTGAGTTAGGAGGGCATTATTAAGACTCACATTACCAACGGTTAAGATTGGTATATAACATTAATATCCAAACTATAATGTCCAAATTCTTGTGCAATGTGCATTGTGCAATGTACAATAGTTGCAGAGGTTTCTATTAAAACCTTCCTTTATAAATTTATAACGAATACCATCCGTGACTCTTCGTGACACTTCCACCACTTTAGTGGCAATACCACCACCACATGGATTAGCCACTCACCAGATGCCAATATAAATGCGCCTTTGGTTCATTTAGTAGGGATAACCACTCCACCTGCAACGTATTCTCTGCTGACCCCAATGCGCTATATGTGAACCATATCCATCCTCATAAAAAATAGACAGCGATCATTTTGCAATATGTGATGACTGTTTATTTAAAACTAGGTTAAAAAAAAGAGACTGTACACTCACATTTTATGGTGCTCGTAAGCCAGTACCAAGCTATTCCAGCAGTTTGTAATGGGTGTAGAGATGGCGTCGTGTGGTTCCTATGCCGGCGTGCTGTACCGGGTGAAAACGAGGCTTGTACCGCACGCCGGCATAGGAACCACACAACGCCATCTCTACACCCATTACAAACTTCTGGAATAGCTTGGTACCGGCTTACGAGCACCATAAAATGTGAGTGTACAGCCCCTTTTTTTAACCTAGTTTTAAATAAACAGTCATCACATATTGCGCAATGATCGCTGTCTATTTTTTATGAGGATGGATATGGTTCACATATAGCGCATTGGGGTCAGCAGAGAATACGTTGCAGGTGGAGTGGTTAACCTTACTAAATGAACCAAAGGCACATTTATATTGGCATCTGGTGAGTAGCTAATCCATGTGGTGGTGGTATTGTCACTAAAGTGGTGGAAGTGTCACGAAGAGTCAAATATGGTATTCGTTATAAACTTATAAAGGAAGGTTTTAGCAGAAACCTCTGCAACTATTGCACATTGCACAAGAATTTGGACATTATAGTTTGGATATTAATGTTATATACCAATCTTGTATTGATTTATGTTGTGATACACTTAGGGCACATCCAGTTGTTTGGAAAATCGGGTATCATTGTATGTAATATATGGTTTTGGTTTATAATGTGTACACAGGTATGACTTTTAAGAGATTGGTGTATTTAAATTAGAGTAGCGCATTCAACACAAATTTAAGCTTTCTGAAAATCCGGGTTGCCCAGCGACAGCCCCAAAACATCACTGCTCTAGAGGAGATCTGCATGGAGGAATGGGCCAACATAACAGCAACAGTGTGTGACAACCTTGTGAAGATTTACAGAAAACTTTTGACCTCTGTCTTTGCCAACAAAGGATATATAACAAAGTATTGAGATGAACTTTTGATATTGACAAAATACTTTTTTTCCACCATAATTTGAAAATAAATTCTTTCCAAATTAGACAATGTTATTGTCTGGATTTGTTTCCACATTTTGTCTCTCATAGTTGAGGTATACCTATGATGATAATTACAGGCCTCTCTCCTCCTTTTAAGTGGGAGAACTTGCACAATTGATTGCTGACTAAATACTTTTTTGCCCCACTGTATATGTCACTAACATTATCCATATACTTGTACGTTGTGTTTGCTAAGCAAAAGAGAAAACCTAGTGCTCAAGGCATGGTACAACCCCTCTGGATTTTTGGAAGACAGGCCAGGTATAGAGTAAAAATGTTTATTTAATAATCACAATTAGTAAAATTACAATGTCAAAAAATTGGCATGTAAAGATATAATGTTAATAACAAATATGCTCAGTACAAAAAATATAGGCATGAAACTTAGCTGCCCTAAAACCGAAGATAGGCTATCGAGGATACATGCTGGAAAATGATGCCTAACATGTTTCATACAGCGTCATCCTTCCTCAGATGCTTAATGTAATTTAGGACAATCGCATTTTGTTCTATAAATATAAATATAATAGACATTAGTATAGAAAAGTCACAATATAATTCAGTGTAGATTTCTCATTAGAATCACGCTTTCAACAGAAGTTTACATGTTAAAACATATATGATGACTATATAACAAAGTACTTACAGGAGCGAGCCAATTGATGCTGAACAAACAGGGGGAATGGAATTTGTCTAGACTCTTCCCAAGTCAGCAAGACAGATCCAATGGTGACAACCAGGGGAAAGAAATTGGCCATCAGCGGTAAGGCACAGGAGACTAAGAAACACATCTATGTTTTTGAACTTAACTACACACTCCGCTGACACCACCAACTGTGGAAGGGAGTTCCACATTAGTACTGCTCTAACAGGAAAAAACTGTTTATACATTTTAATATTGAACCACTTCTCATCTAACCTCATTGTGTGGCCCTGTGTCTTCTTTAGAGACCTAAGATTAAACAATTTTCTTGTCCTACCCTCGTGTCCTATAGTTTATGGCAAATGTAGTTACTCTGTGATCACTGTTTCCAAAGTTATCTATTACTTCCCTATCTTCAATCAGCGCTGTGTTTTTGTAATTAGTAGGTTCAACAGAGCTGTATTTCTAGTTGGGGCTTCCATGATTTGACTCATGAAATTGTAATGCATCACGTTCAAGAAATGATGAGCTCAGTTGAGTGAGCAGTTCAATCTGCCCTGTCAATATCAAGATAAATGAAGCCTTCCATGATTATAACATTGCCCTGCCTAACAATCTATGCAGATTGGCTTCTTCCTCCTCCGTAATGAGAGGGGGCCTATTGCATACACCAGTGGCGTGAGGGGGGTGCCGCCCACTACAGGGGTGACACCATTCCGAGGGTGACAAAAGCCCTGGCTCCCTTTTGCAGTTTTTTTTTCATCCGGAAACCCTCCTCCAGCACTGCAGCCTGGGTGTTCCGTGTACCTCAGCCACCCAAGCTGGTGCGGTGACGGGGGGTGGTGGGTGTCGGCATGCGATGGGGGGATTACTAATAGAGGGAGTACTTTGTCCTAGGGGGGGTCTGTACTAATGTAGGGGGGGTGCTTTGTCCTGGAGGTATGTACTAATGGAGGGGTCCTTTGTCCTGGGGGTCTTTACTAATGGAGGGGGGTGCTTGGTCCTGGGGGGGTCTGTACTAATGGAGGGGGTGCTATGTCCTGGGGGGTCTTTACTAATGGAGGGGGTGCTATGTCCTGGGGGGTCTTTACTAATGGAGGGGGTGCTTTGTCCTGAGGGGGGTCTGTAATAATGGAGGTGGGTACTTTGTACTGGTGGAGGTCTATACTTTGAAGGGGGTCTGTACTGAAGGAGGGGGTCTATACTTAGTAGCGGGGGGTCTGTACTGAGGGAGGACTATAATTGGTGAAGGGGGTCTGTACTGATAGAGGGGGGGTATATACTTAGTGGAGGGGGGTCTACTAAAGGAGAGGGGTCTGTACTGATGGAGGGGGTCTGGTCTATACTTAGTGGAGGGGGGTATACTGAAGGAGGGGGGTCTGTACTGATGGAGGGGGGTCTTTACTTAGTGGAGGGGGGTCTACTGAAGGAGGGGGTCTGTGCTGATGGAGGGGGTCTGTGCTGATGGAGGGGGGTCTATACTTAGGGGAGAGGGGTCTACTGAAGGAGGGGGGTCTGTACTGAGGGGCGACTATAGTTGGTTAAGGGGGGGGTGACACCGTGTTTTACCGTACCAGGTAACACCAACCCTAGTGACGCCACTGGCACACACCCACAAATAATTTAAAGGTTTCCTCCCTTTGGAGCTATAGTCACAAAGACTCCATCTCCTTGCAAGCCTCATTAGCAATGTCATCCTCTATATTCACCATCAAATCACTCTTGACATACAGACACACCTTTCCACAGCTTTTACTTACCCTATACAAGGAGTACCCCTGGACAGTCACAAGCCAGTCATGTAAAATCAAACCAGGTTTCTGATATTCCCACAAGTCAAAATTCCCCTCATGTAGCATAAGTTCTAGTTCTTCCATTCTGTTAACCAGACTTTTAGCATTTGTGTACATACATGCCTTAAAATTTTGTACAACCACATATTATTTTAATCTTGCTTGCTCCTAGACTACACTAAGCTTCATCCAGCCTATGAGTATTGGTCCGTAATAATTTTTTTTTTAATCAAAACATTTTTATTTGTTGTTACATAAAGTGACTGTACAATTGCTCATAGTTATAGTCATATCAGGTGTTCAAAACTATCCGTCAGCGTACGGATACAGCATCAATAAATCACATCATATAGAATAACATTCACAATGACATAACAATTAGTAGAAAACTAGCACTTGAAGGAACTTCTATAGCGTCAGTAGGAAGCTTTTTCTTTCTTTCTTTTTTTTTTTTTAAACTAAAAAAAATCATAAACTAAGTACTTAACAAAACAAAATTAGAACATACAATAGTATTCTCTTCTCTCCTTCAACATATCCCCACTTATGACTCCTAGTGGGCTAAAGTCTCAATAACCTATCCATCACTAACTGTGGTGGGGCAAGGCTAGGGTCATCTAACCAAGGCTGCCAGAAAAGGTTAAATTTGGACACAGCATTTCTATGCCAGTAGGCCAGTTGTACCCTGAGAAGAAGAGAATTAACATAAGCAATCCATTGTTTCCCAGAAGGTACTGTAGAAGCCATCCAATAACGAGCTATGAGTTTTCTAGCCAGGTACAGTAGTCTAGTAATCATAAAATACATCCCCTTCTGGTACATTTCCTCATCAATTGCACCTAATAGGCACACGAATGGAGTTAGAGGTACCGGTACCTGGGCTAGATGAGATACACACTGTAATATCTCGGTCCAATAGCGATTAAGTTTCACGCATCTCCAGATCATATGTATGAAATCTCCTTGCTGAACTTTACATATAGGGGAGTCTTTCAAACCCCAGGCGTCCGATAGGCTCTGTGTAATATAAATGGCTGAGATAATCTGTGAGACGCTGAGATAAGGTCCTTGATAATTTAGTTGCTCTATCATCTGGTTTGAGGCCCCCTTCCCTCCAACATTGCCCATAACTGTACACTTTGACCTTTGCTTACTGCACGCTGTACCTTACTGATCCCTCCACCACATCTTAGTTTAAAAGTTTCTCAAAGCTTCTGGCCACCTTCGCTTCCAACAGTGCTGCCCCCTTCCCATATAGGAGCAGTCCATTTCTGTCTTAAGCCTTGTACACACGATCGGATTTTCCGCAGACAAAACCTTGGACTTTTGTCTGAAGGGCGTTGGTCAGGAACTTGTCTTGCATACAAACGGCAAGGAATTGTCGGCCAACAAACACGAACGTAGAGACATACTACGTGTTTTTTCAGCTCTTTAGCACCATCCTTTGGGCTCCTTCCTGCTAATTTTGTGTTAGTAGAAGTATGGTGAGTGTTGATTTGGGCTTTTCATTTCGTGCTTTTCATTTCACGCTTTTCAGTTCGTCAACCAGCCATGTTGCGGAATTGGAGGAGATAACGTGTTATTTATTATTGGCCTTGGAGTTATTGCTTTGACCCCAGTCCAGTCCAGGAACAGGAGGAGGAGGATTTCTTGGACCAAAAGCTGGTTGCTTTATTAATCATGACCAATTATGTCATATGCCTTTGCTGCGGGAGCTCCAGGAGAATAATCCAGATGATTTTCGGAATTCTCTCCAGATGACGGACCCCTGTTTTCACCAACTCTTGGCATTGTTGACCCCCTATATTAAGAAGCAGGACACATGCATGAAGCTTTTATTTTATTTTTTGGTTGAATAATGATTTGATTTGGTATATTTTCTAGATTTTTGGATGCATAGAATGCACTTTTTGGTTAGCTTCTATTGGCAGATAGCATGTCTAAATTTATTTGTTTTCTTTTTTTAATGCACAATAAACAAATTGTGGAAAATAATACTTGGCTATGTGTTTTACTTCAAATGACAGTTTGGGAGTAGGCAGTTACATTTTAAAAAATACAATGTAAAATTAACAAGGGACGCCAACATTGTATCTTTGTTCTTAAAAACTACGGGATAATGGTGTTGTGGTAACTTGCACCAAAAAAAACAAAAAAACAAGCATAATAATATTATTCTTGATATCACTAGAAAAAAGCCTTTGAAAAATTGTTTGCAATAACTCCATCAGTATCACCAGCAAAGCAGCTTCATTATTATCCAATTAAAGAAGAAGAAAATATGCGCTGCATTTCGAGATTTCATAATTTGCCATGTCACGAATGTTAATTCTCCACTACGAACGCTAGTTTACAAGACCGACAAGCTTCCGGCTCGTCCTTGCTTCCGAGCATGCGTGTTTGTACTTTGGACTTTTGTACACACGCTCGGAAAATCCGACAACAGACATTTGTCCACGGAAAATTTTAAAGCCTGCCATCCAACATTTGTCCCTGGAAAATCCAACAACAATTGTCCGATGGAGCGTACAAACGGTTGGATTTTCCGCCAACAGCCTGTCATCAGACAATTCTCGTCGGAAAATCCGATCGTGCGTACGAGGATTTAGAGCCAGCAACTGACTGCAAAGTCAGCTCAGTTCTTCATGAACCCAAAACCCTCCATCCTTCACTAGTAGAACCAACCAACATAGAGAAAAAAAACAAGCATGCTCCAGGGCCAATAAAGGCTCCTTCATTTGCTGCCAGGAGTAAGCATTGTAATGGGTGCAAGCATTTAACTTCTGTAATCTACTCGAAAGCATAGACTTTCAGACTTTGGGCCAGCCCAAGGACATTTGCTTTCATGAATGACCCCACTTTGCAGCATATTACCCAACAGATTCTTGTACCTCTTGACAAAAAGCTAGAGGAATGTTTCAGTATCTTTCTGTACTGAGAACATCACTCCCAGTATGTATAGTATGGTCCAAGTCAATAGTACAGCCATACTTTGGCATTGGCCACATTCTGGAGCTGGGTCTTTGCACTTTGATGCCTCGAGTGTGTTGCTGGACGTACTGTAACTTCCTGTAGTAAGCCTTTAAATGCAACTCCTGCAGGGCATTCATGCCCATGACTACCAGAACTTCCGCTGATGCTGAGCTGTAGGTCATTACCACTCCAATCTTATCTGGTCAAACAGTCCAGGACATTCAGGAGACCCCTTCCACAGAAATGGGAAGATTGATAGCTGCCTGCAAAGCTTGTCCAACTATTATTGGTAGAAAGTATAGTCTATGGTGGTCACAATGGACTTGGTGTCAGCTAAGCAGTTTGCCTGATGGACATTTAAAGCAACAGATACCACCAGGCAGGGAGAGATCATCTTAGAGTTAAGCATTGAACAAGATGAAGTAGTACTCTCGCGCTGCATGTTTTTTTCCTTGTCTGCAATTTTTTGCAATATGTCCCTGTTGTCCACACCTCCAAAACTTGGATGGAAGTGATTGACTCAGTCAAACTCTTATGGCACGCTTTAAAGCTGATTTAGGAGAGAGAGCAGCCCCTGGCTCCCTCAACAATGGTTCTACATGGCCCTCCATCAACCTACATACATTCGGTATGTATTATATCTAGGCCTGCATAAAGAAGAGGCGCAAACTAAAGGAAAATAAATGGAATTTGATGGGTGGCCTCCTTTAAAAATGTACATCAATATCTTTTCTTGGTATTTCCAAAAAAGGTTTTTCTAAGTCTCCCCCAACGGTGTATGCTGCTCAAGATTTAGGATTTTTTTGTAGAATGTAGTAGCTTTCATAGAAATTATTGTATTTTATAAGCAATGTAAAAGAGCTTTGAATAAAGCTACACAGGAAGGTCCCAAGACTTTTACTGTAGATCTCTTTTATAAAACAGCTCATATGATACTGAAAACAAAAGTTATATTTGCAGTCAGCTCATAGTTCCATGACCTACATAAAAAACAGGACCTGCATGTTAGCCATATATAACATCATAGTACTCATTGGGGTCATAGAATGTGTACCTTTCATCTCCCATTATTTTACAGTATTAATTACACTATCCATATTATCAAAATGTGAAAATATTAGTCTTGGTATATCATACAGGGTTAAATAGAAACGAAAAATTAGATGTTGCTATATCAGTAAATGTGAGATTGCAAAGATTTTACTTTTTTTGTTTTTATTTAATTAACCGCTTCCTTCCAGGTGCCTGGAAAATAGTTAAGTCAGCACCAAAATGTACAAGAAATGTACAAAAAAGGACTGCCAAACAGATTGTATTCTCCTCCTCATCTGTATTCAAACCGCAGGGTTTTGAAGTAGATAAAAATAGCTAGAGAGGAATGCACAACGGTTTGGGATGGAGGCTGTGAAGCTCCTGCTGTCTGTAATTTTAGGGACTTTGAACTCTCTGCTTATTATTTGTTTAAAGCAACAGTGATGCTTTGGGAGAGAATGTGTTAACGTGACCTATGCTTGAAGCCGATAGCACTGATAAAAAGTCCAGAATCATCGAATGAAAATGTCCACCTTGAGGTATAAAGGGGTATGATAAGTTTAACAAACAAAATGCCCAAGGTTATTAAACACATTACTGAGAGAAAACAGATTACAGTTAGAATACGTTAGCTAACATCAAAGTTTCCTTTATGGTCAGTAAAATAAAACTAAAAACATTATAGGGCTTATTTAATAAGGTACTGATAAAACAATGATAATGTGCAGAATATAGTAACGCCAACAACAGTAACAATAAGATTTTACCCAACAAAAGTATGCAGGGAAAAAAGAGATTACTACTGGTTATACATAGCATCAAATATTTCTGTAAATGTGCCTTTTCAATGTACAGTCGTGGCTTGGTAACATAGATTTGTCAATCCTTACTTTACACAATCCTAAAAAAACTTCCATATTACTTCCAGCAGTCAGACGCAAACAGCCATCCAAAATATTATTTTAACATGCGTAATTATCTTTTTTATATATAGTGGATGCAAACTCAACAGCTACCAGCTAACTTGCAGTATGTAAACCAGTCCTTCTCAAACATTTCAACACAGAAGAACACTTGAAAAATGTTTATGTCTCCAGGAACCCTTGCTAATAATTACTGTATCTATATATCACTGTACATTAGTATTAACAGTAAGCTGAGACATAAGAAGAACTCAAGAATAGGAAATGTGCTGTACTTAGAGTATTTTACACCTAAGGTTGTTTTACACAACAAGATCATTTACTGTGATAATTTTAATAAAATGAAACAGATGACGATAATAATGGCCTGAAAAGAAAAACAGCAAAAATTGTTGTTATTTATCTGAGAGTCGAAATGTGCCGATGGCTCAAGGGACTCCTTGCAACTTCTGGAGAAACTCTAGGTTTCCACAGAACCCGGGTTGAGAACTGCTGATGTAGACCTTCTAAAAGTGGGGACATCATTATTTTGCAAGTTTTGTGCTGTCGTACTGGAGATCTCAAAAGCAGTATTTAGAATGCCAATTGGAGTTTGGATCTTGAGGTTGCACGCCTCTGACATTGAGGAGGTAGTCAGCAAAAGAAACTTTCTCCAACCCTTGTATACTAGCCTATTGGATATTTATTATCATACACCCCCACCCAATGCTTTGTGTGCACCTTTAACCTGGCAGGTTGTAAATCACATGGGTTACAGCAATAATATAATCTGCAAGTACTTTAATCTGTAAAAGTTGCATGTACACAGCCTGTGTACAAAGTGCACTAATGGACTTCTTTCATGAAAAGAGTTTCTGATACAGAAAATTGTAGAAGGTGTGCCACATACCAAATGTACCAAGAAAGAAAAAAAGCCCCCTAAGGGTGGGACTTTAAAGGCACTACCACATAAACAATGAAAAGTAGTAGAAAAATATTGAACATTTATTAGAAAACATATATATTGCACACGACCGTGGATACAGTGTATACAAAAATGCAAAGAAAGATATAACTTCCTGAATCTGACGCGTTTCAGAGATGGATGCTGTCTCCTTCATCAGGGATTTTCACAGAAAATATAGTATCTATAAAATTCAAATGCAAAATGATCAACAATGATTGAACCCTTACAAATAATACTGGATAATCATACACAGAGTACTGAGGATATTGAAAACTTACATCATAGTCATTTGCATGTACATAAGAGTATCCACATTAATTAAAAAAGGAATGACAGTCACGTGGAGTCCCCTGCGCATCCCATTCACATAGTTGTTGTTTCATTTTGAGATGGATTTGGATGGGGGAATAGCCAAGTGTTATGTGGGGATAAAGTCCCTAATCACACCAAAAGGAATTAAAGTCTGGAAACCCAGTGGGAATGGAGGTTGCAGATGGTAAAGCATACAGCTCCTTCCCAAAGGAGAATCTTGGCCGTGCCGGGTACACATGAATGACTGGCGTATATATATATATATATATATATATATATATATATATATATATATATAGCAGTACATCACCCCAAACAGGTTTAATGTAAAAAATATGTAAAACGCAAACCAAAACAAAAGAATAAATAAAAGATGTAAAAAATTAATCAGATCATGCACAATCAAGTTGCACAAGACAATCAATCATGAGCACGATGTGGTCCCCAGTTCCCAATGCATACTGGAGGAGAGAGGGGTTACCATATAGTTAATTGTGGAGGGGATATACTAGGGGCTGCATGTGACAATGTTTACATCAGGAGCAATATCGCAAAAACAGTTGCATTTGACAATCAGAGAGGTTAGAGGGCTGAGAAAAGGGGCAGGAAGGAAAGGACGAAAAAGTAAAAAGGAAAAAGACAGGGGGAGGTGGATTCAAAAATCAAATACACATAAACGCCTAGCAAAGTAGATCGAATGTGGAAAGCCAGCGATCCAAGGAAGAACACACCCCCCGGACTGGATATCCCTATTTCTCCATCCCACCCAAATTCAAACCTTCTAGAAAGGGTTTGAAGCACACTGCATCATTTAATCCTGGGGGGTGTGTAGCTCTTAACGTACCGATCCAACGCAATTCGAGCTGGAGGAGACTTTTGTTCCAGTCACCTCCTCTCGGACTGGGATGGATGCGATCTAGGATCAAAAATTTGATCCTGGGAAACACACCGATGGATCAAGGGTAGGTCAAGGTTGCACATCTGCATGCTTCTAATATGTCGGTAAGCTCTTTTCCAAAATTCGAACTTAGTCTTTCCAACACAGAAGCAGCCGCAATTGCATTTGAGCATATAGATCACACCGGATGTCCTACAGTTTGCAAAATGTCGGGGGTTTAACCACATGCCGACCGGGCCATAGCCAAAAGAAGGCTGCAGCGCGGTTGGCTTATTCTGGGAGGGCGTCCATGGCGTCCTCCCAGAATCTTGCTCTTGGGGCGCGCACCCGGGAATATCTGATGCCGGGTTCAGAGACTCACGGATCATGGTAAATGGCCGCTGACAGTGGCCATTTACCACGTGATTGCTCCATCAAATGACGGAGCGATCACTTCTAAACAAACTGGCGTCACGTCCGGTTCCTTTCTCCCCTCCCTGTACCTATTGGTACAGTGCGAGGGGAAAGGGGAGAGATCAAGTGCTGCAGCGCTGTGGGCTGGATGTGTCATGCCCACAGCGCTGCTCTGCCCATTCCAGCCATCCATCCATCCCATCCATGCTCAGAAATACTCAACCATCCATCCCATCCATACTCAGAAGTACTCATCCACCCCATCCATACTCATCCATGCTCAGAAATAATCATCCATCCATCCTATTCATACTCATCCATGCTCAGAAGTACTTATCCATCCCATCTATACTCAGAAATACTCATCCATCCATCCCATCCATACTCATCCATGCTCAGAAATACTCATCCATCCATCCCATCCATACTCATCCATGTTCAGAAATACTCATCCATCCATGCTCAGCAATACTCATCCATCCATCCATGCTCAGCAATACTCATCCATCCATCCATACTAAGCCATCCATACTCAGCAATACTCATCCATCCATCCATACTCAGCAATACTCATCCGTGCTCAGCAATACTCATCCATCCATTCATACTCAGCAATACTCATCCATGCTCAGCAATACTCATCCATCCATCCATGCATCCATCCATACTCAGCAATGCTCATCCATCCATCCATGCTCAGCAATACTCATCCATCCATCCATCCATACTAAGCCATCCATACTCAGCAATACTCATCCATCCATCCATACTCAGCAATACTCATCCGTGCTCAGCAATACTCATCCATCCATTCATACTCAGCAATACTCATCCATTCTCAGCAATACTCATCCATCCATCCATGCTCAGCCTTCCTATACCCAGCCATACTCAGTTAATACTCATCTATCCATCCATACTCAGCCATACCCACCCAGCCATACTCAGCCATACCCAACTCAGTCATACCCACCCAGCCATACTCAGCCATACCCAACCATCCCATCCATATTCAGCCATACCCAGCCATCCCATCCATACTCAGCCATACCCAGCCATCCCCATCCATGGCTTATCCATGCCACATCAGTTCACACTCATGCCGCTACAGTGCCTCAAAGTGTAATAGGTAGTCAAATTAGATTTGACATTTATGCCCCTAGAACACCTGATGGCGCTCCCTGCATATTGGGCCTCTCTATGTGGCCAGGCTGTGCAAAAGTCTAACACATGTGGTATTGCTGTACTCAGGAGGAGTAGGAGAATCTATTTTGGGGTGTAATTTTTGGTATGTACATGCTATGTGTTAGAAATATTGTATAAATGGACAACTTTGTGTAAAAAAAATGAGTTTTCATTTTCTTTACACATTTTCCAAATGACATGTTCAAAAGACTTGATATGCTTCATAGATTATACGTTGGGTTATTTTCTTTCCAAAATGGGGTCATTTTTTGGGCATTTCCATTGCCCTGGTGCTCCAAGACCTTCAAAAGTGTAAAGCCGCGTACATACGAGCGGAATGTCCGATAGAAAAAGTCCGACGGAAGCCTTTCGTCATCTATCCCGATCGTGTGTGTGCCTCATTGGACTTTTATTTCCAAAAATTCTGAAGGACCTAGAAATAGAACATGTTCTAAATATTTCCAATGGAACCAAGAAACGGGGAAGACACATGATGAAAAGATTTGGATGCTGCACACCCCAAGTAATATGGAAAAAAGGGAATTGTCCCCCCATATGGGGTTTTCTAGGCATTAGAAGGGTATATGGTTTAAAAATTGTTGAACTTTATTAATAGCATAATCTCAAAGAATTACAATAATATACAAAATAGGATGTTAATACTGACATGTTTCGACCCTGTCGGGTCTTCTTCAGAGGATTCGGGCGCTGTAGGGAAATTTGCATTTGTTGAGATTCATGGATATAGCCATAAAATAAGAAATAGTAGGTATACATTTATCGGTATAATTACCAATCACATCGTGTTAAGCGATTTCTCCTGAGCCTAAAATTCTCCAAAAACTCCCGCACTTAGTCCTTGCGGGGGGCCCCGGCCAGTAACCACATCAACAGAGGGAGCCAAACCGCTTGTGCGTGTCTTGCGAGGAGTCACAAAGGTGGATAAATTCCCAGGCCAGGGAGGGGCATGAGGGCAAGCGAAGGAGGGGGGAAGGATGGAATGGGGAAGGGAAGATAGAGAAGAAAAGAAAAAGGGACCAGAAAGAAGGAGTTTAGAGAAAGACTGTATAGAAATAGAAAAAAGGTGAAAGGTGAAAAGACAGAGAAATGTGAAAAGGGTGCAAGTGGAGGAATAAAAGTATAGATAGATAGTTAGATAGATGAAAGAGGAGCCCAATAGTTGGGAAAATGTGAAAAAGATAAAAATGCAGTGAACGGGGCCAAAGGAGACCAAAAGTCCAATGGTGGACAAGAAAAACAAAACAAAACACAAAAAAGTGAGTGATGTGAGAATGTGAAATGTATCAGTGATGGTGTGTTGCTATTAATAAAGTTCAACAATTTTTAAACCATATAATATCATCTTTATACCCTTCTGCTGCCTAGAAAACCCCATATGGGGACAATTCCCTTTTTTCCATAGTACTTGGGGTGTGCAGCATCCAAATCTTTTCCTATCGGGAACCAATTCCTATCGGGAAAACCGCTTGTCTGTATGCTGTTCTGACGGACCAAAAACTACGCTTGCTCTGAAGCAAGTACGAGACGGAAGCTATTGGTTACCGGCTATTGAACTTCCTTTTTCTAGTCCTGTCATACGTGCTGTACGTCACCACGTTCTGGAAGGTCGGACTTCGGTCGGACTTTGGTTTGACCGTGTGTAGGCAAGACCGCTTGAATGGAATTCCGTCGGAGAAACCTTCGGAGTTTATTCTGATGGCAAAACGGGTCGTGTGTACACGGCATAAGAGGTAGTCAAGAAGTTAGATGTGTAATTTATGCTCCTAGAACGCCTGAAGGCGCTCCCTGCATGTTGGGTCTCTGTGTGGGGCCACGCTGTGTAAAAATCTCACACATGTGGTATTGCCATACTCAGAAAGAGGAGTAGAATGTGTTTTGGGGTGTAATTTGTGGTATGCATATGCTGTGTGTGAGAAATAACCTGATAATATGACACTTTTGTGAAAAAAGAAAAAAAAAATCTTGATTTTGCAAAGAATTGTGGGAAAAAAATTACAACTTCAAAAAACTCACCATGCCTCTTTCTAAATACCTTGGAATGTCTACTTTCCAAAAAGGGTCATTTGGGGGGTATTTGTACTTTCCTGGCTTGTTAGGGTCTCAAAAATTGAGTTAGGCCATCAGTACATCAGGTGTGATCAATTTTCAGAGATTGGCACCATAGCTTGTGGACTCTATAACTTTCACACAGACCAAATAATATACACCGATTTGGATTATTTTTACCAAAGATATGTACCAGTATAAAATTTGGCCCAAATTTATGAAGAAAAATTCTTAATTTGCAAAATTTAAAAAAAGAAACAAAGAAAAATTTATTTTTTGTACCGAATTTTCGGTCTTTTTTCATTTATAGCGCAAAAAAAGAAAAAAAAACCCAGCGGTGATTAAATGCCACCAAAAGAAAGCTCTATTTGTGTGAAAAAAGGACAAACATTTCATATGGGTACAGTGTTGCATGACTGAGTAATTGTCATTCAAAGTGTGAGAGTGCTGAAAGCTGAAAATTGGTCTGGTTAGGAAGGGGGTTTAAGTGCCCAGTTGTCAAGTGGTTAAAGGTATGGTCATTTGGTAAGATGGACCTCTTGTTGGTGTCCATATATTTACAATAGCCACATTGTATTTACAATGGTCTACGTCTCTGTCCCCTCTAAACTCAATTTTCACTAATTTGGAGGCAATGGATGTAGCTCTCCGAAAAGTGAAAAGGGGTACCTCTGGAATCAATCGACCCAAATTGTGGTCCATTGTGAGAATATGCAATTAGGAATCAATTTTCCTAATTTCTACATGCTGGTTGCAGTATTTAGTTATGATTCTAAGGGGATTTTCTCGATTCTGAGATTTTTGAGAATATAGCAGATTTTGTCTGGTGTGTAAGGTAGCACATTTAAACGCCTTCTTGAGCAATGTATGAGAATGGCCCCTCAGCAGTAACTTGTCAGTTTACCAGCCTCAGTTAGAAAGACGTCATCACTAGTACAGTTCCTGTCTTACTCTCAGGTATTGACTGTAAGGTATAGATCTAATTAAGGTCCGAGGTTGAAAACTTGAGGCATGTAGTATAGTGTTTCCTGAGGTGGCCTTACGGTACAGACTACTGCCGAAGGTGCCATCCTCGTTTCTTGAGATTTCTACATCAAGAAACGAGATTCTGCTAATACTGGAGGACATAGTAAAGGTGAGATTAAATTCATTGCGATTCATTCTATCAAGACATAAATGTTTATCCTGTCTCTCTTGGAATATAGCTTACATCTTAACGTTTTCACGGATCCCACTACCTCTAGGTGCAGGGGGTAGTGATGGGGACATGCTGTGCCCCATTGTATGCCAACCTGTACCTGGGGGAGTGGGAGAACATGTTCCTAAATGACAAGGCCTTGTCAATATACATGGATCACTTTATAGTGTGGTTCAGGTATATCAACGACGTCTTCGCCATTTGGGATGGACCTCTGGAACTGCTACATTTATATCTTGATAGAATAAATCGCAATGAATGAAATCTCACCTTTACTATGTCCTCCAGGATTAGCAGAATCTTGTTTCTTGATGTAGGTATCTCAAGAAACGAGGATGGCACCTTCAGCAGTAGTCTGTACCGTAAGGCCACCTCAGGAAACACTATACTACATGCCTCAAGTTTTCACCCTCAGACCTTAATTGGATCTATACCTTACAGTCAATACCTGAGAGTAAGACGGAACTGTACTAGTGATGACGTCTTTCTAACTGAGGCTGGTAAACTGCCTGACAGTCTACTGCTGGGGGGCTATTCTCATACATCGCTCAAGAAGGCGTTTAGACGTGCTACCTTACACACTATATTATACACTATATTCTCAACTATATTCTCAAAAATTTCAGAATCGAGAAAATCCCCTGAGAATCATAACTAAATACTGCAACCAGCATGTAGAAATTAGGAAAACTGTTTCTAAGTTCTGGCATGTTCTCACAATGGACCCAATTTGGGTCGATTGATTCCAGAGGTACCCCTTTTCACTTTTAGGAGAACTATATCCATTGCCTCCAAATTAGTGAAAATTGAGTTTAGAGGGGACAGAGACGTAGACCATTGTAAATACAAAGGCACTTTCTTATGCGGCTCTTGTGGCTATTGTAAATATATGGACACCAACAAGAGATCCATCTTACCAAATGGCCATACCTTTAAACCCCGACATTTTGCAAACTGTAGGACATCCGGTGTGATCTATATGCTCAAATGTGATTGCGGCTGCTTCTATGTCGGCAAAACTAAGCTTGAATTTTGAAAAAGAGCTTACCGACATATCAGAAGCATGCAGACGTGCAACCCTGACCTACCCTTGGGAAGGCACACCACCTTGATCCATCGGGGTGTGTTTCCCAGGATCACATTTTTGATCCTGGATTGCATCCATCCCAGTCTGAGAGGAGGAGACTGGAACAAAAGTCTCCTCCAGCTCGAATTGCTTTGGATCTATACGTTAAGAGCTACACACCCCCCAGGATTAAATGACGCAGTGTGCTTCAAACCCTTTCTAGAGGGTTTTAATTTAGGTGGAATGGAGAAATAGGGATATCCAGTCCAGGGGGTTTGTTCTTCCTTGGATCCTTGGCTTTTCACATTCAATCTACTTTGCTAGGCGTTTATATGTATTCGATTTTTGAATCCACCTCCCCCTGTCTTTTTCCTTTTTACTTTTTGTCCTTTCCTTCCTGCCCCTTTTCTCAGCCCTCTAACCTCTCTGATTGTCAAATGCAACTGTTTTTGCGATATTGTCCCGGTCTGTGTCTACTGTTTTTATGATGTGCTCCTGATGTAAATATTGTCACGTGCAGCCCCTAGTACAGGAGTGCCCAACCTTTTTAGGAGCGAGGGCCACTTTATCGTCTTGGTAACCGGTCCACAATGAGGGTAAAAGGGGGATGGCAGGTCTGTGTCCACTCCGCATATGTAGAGCAGACACGGATGGAACTTGCTCTACCCCAAGGGCCCTCCGATCCGCCCAGACAGAAGGGGACAGATCCCCTTCTGTTTTTTTTTAAGGAGATCGGATTGCAGATAGGCGGGTGTAAACGGACACGAGTCCGTTTACATCTGCCGCTCTATAGAGGTGAATGGAGAGTCCATTTGAGTCCACCTGAAAAACAGACAGGCGGACCCAATCAGACTGATCATGTGAAAGGGGCCTAAGGCTGCTTTCACACTGATGCACAGCGGTTTACCTGCTCCTCAACTGACCTCAATCTTCACTTCTTCCTCAGGATTCCTGCAGCTGGCTGGTACTGCTGGCTGGTACTGCCAGTGGGTACTGCTGACAGGTGCTGGTACTGCTGGCTGGTACTGGTACTGCTGGCTGGTACTGGTACTGCTGACTGGTACTGCTGGCGGGTACTGGTACTGCTGGCGGGGACTGCTGACTGGTACTGCTGGCTAGTACTGCTGGTGGGTACCGGTACTGCTGGCTGGTACTGGTACTGATGACTGGTACTGCTGGCAGGTACTGGTACTGATGGCTGGCACTGATACTGGTGGCTGGTACTGGTACTGCTGGCGGGTACTGCTGGCTGGTTTATACTGCTGGCTGGTACTGATGACTGGTACGGATGGTGGGTACTGGTACTGCTGGCGGGTACTTCTGGCTGGTACTGCTGGTTTATACTGCTGTCTGGTACTGATGATTGATACGGATGGTGGGTACTGGTACTGCTGGCGGGTACTTCTGGCGGTTACTGGTACTGATGATTGGTACTACTGTCTGATACTGGTACTGCTGGTTGGTACTGGTACTGCTGGTTGGTACTGGTACTGCTGGCTGGTACTGGTACTGCTGGTTGGTACTGGTACTGCTGGCTGGTACTGGTACTGATACTAGTGGCTGGTACTGATACTGGTGGCTGCTGTCCCAGATCGCGGGTTCCTGTGTCCCTACCCGCCATCCCTGAGCATAATTGTGACAGAAGCATGCAGCTACAGTAGAGAGCAGAGCTGATGCTTCCTGTCACAGGCGGAGTACATTTGGTATCACTCCGCCTGTGAAGGAGCCGGCACTATACAGGAAGCATCAGCTCTGCTTCCTCTAGCGGGGGCTATGTTCTTCGCACTAACGCTCAAAGAGGATGGGTCAAGAACCCGCGATCTGGGCTTGCTGACCCGCTATCTCAGAGCAAGACATGGCGGGCCACATCGGAGGGCGCCACGAGCCACCGGTTGGGCACCTGTTTGGGGTGATGTACTGCTATATATATATAGTGTACATGCCAGTCATTCACGTGTACCCAGCACGGCCAAGATTCTCCTTTATGGGGACTCTTTTGGAAGGAGCTATATGCTTTACCACCTGCAACCTCCATTCCCACTTGTATCTAGGATGACCGTTTGTGTTTTCCTGTGATACGTTGCCGTGCCGATGGGATGCTGAGGCGTGGTGTCACTCCACGGTGCATGCACGTGACGTCATGACGCATGCGCCGTGTGATCGGCACAGCACGTGCGCGGGACAGTGTTTGCGCCTGCACCATGTGGAGGCATGGCGCGTCCGCTGCTCAGGAGGCCCTTTCTGGGAACCTGGAAGGAGGCTGGCCGCACACAGCTGATCTGCATTAGGCAGACATTTCAGCCGCCTGTGTTGGGCTATTTAAACCACAATTTTACATACAGACAGACAGAGCTATGGACGGGATGCTCTTGGAGAGGCTGATGTTGGACTATATTCATTGAGAGTGAGAAATCTGGGGAAACCTTGTGATTCAATGCATCTGGGCTTTTGACTTACAAGCAATATGTACACCTGAGCTCACATGCACTCCTCTTATATATATTTTGTTGTTCATTTCTCTTTTTTGGTGCCCCATTATCCTGGAAACGTTGATCTCAACAGCCATTATCTCACTGAATTGGTCTACAGCACTCTGTGCTCTCCACGTCCCCACCAACCTGTCTGCCTGCAATTGATGCCACTGGTCCACTTAGGTATGTTCAATGATCCTATTGGGTGCTATCAATGATGGCAGCAGTTCTAATATTTTTTTTTTCTTTGACATACACATTTTACTTCATTACATATGTCCTTTCTTCCAGATTCTCCAGTTATCGGGCCTCAGTACACATGTTGCTTTTGTTGTATCTGGATTTCCAGACTTCAACTTCTTTTGGTGTGATTTATCCCCACATAACACTTGGCTATTCCCCCATCCAAATCCATCTCAAACTGAAGCAACAACTATGTGGACGGGATGCGCAGGGGACTCCACGTGACAGTGTCATTCCTTTTTTAATGAATGTGGCTACTCTTATGTACATGCAAATGACTATGATGTAAGTAAGTAAGTTTTCAATACCCTCAGTATGATTATCCAGTATTATTTGTAAGGGTTCAATCATTGTTGATCATTTTGCATTTGAATTTTATAGATACTATATTTTCTGTGAAATACCCTGATGAAGGAGACAGCATCCATCCCTGAAACGCGTCAGGTTCAGGAAGTTATATCTTTTTTTGCATTTTTGTATACACTGTATCCACGGTCATGTGCAATATTCTATATATGTTTTCTAATAAATGTTCAATATTTTTCTACTACATTTCATTGTTTATGTGGTAGTGCCTTTAAAGTTCCACCCTTAGGGGGCTTTTCCTCGTTAATTGACTTCTTTCTCCCAGCTTTAGAGTTATAAACAATTATAGGAGATGAAGGAAGTTTTTCATGATAAACATTAAATAACTAAATCAGGTCTGAAGTTTAAAAAGTATATATGATATGTAAAGGGATATATTTGACTAGCACAGGCTTACTATTGAAGATAGACCAATGAATTTGTACAGTAAGCGAGGCAGAAGTACCTATGCTCCTGTTGTGCTCTAGTACATACATATTGAGCCAAATTTTCCTTGGTCAAGAACTTTGTTCCCACCTTATCCTACAATTCTAACCCTCAGCACAGGCCAGTGAAACTGCTGATACCACTAATAGGTAATCCATGACACTTCAGGTGAATTGGGGCCAGTCTCTATCTAAGTAGTTGGGTCATTATATTCATGCACAATCCTGAGGTGCCCAATATGAAAAGGTTCCACACAAGCTAATAGCTAGAGGTGTCTGCTATGTGCTGACAGTGGCAGAATTATGTTTGTTTAAGCTTCATGTTTGCTTCAGCTTCAGAGCAGAGATAGAAGTTAGTCTCAGCTTAGTAAGAATAGCATTCCTTGTTGGCACTTGGAAAAAAAAAAATTGCAGGTGGGCGTCACATTCTTTACTTCTACCAGTCAAACTGTCATTGATATTACATTTAACTTTGACCACTTCAGAGGTAGCAACATTACCACATAGCCCAGAAGCTTAAATTTATGTTGTATATCCCACCCAACCAGCCTGCAACCCAGCCCTCCCTGTGGCCAATGTGTAATTAGAAGCATATAAGAATAATGTATATCTGTAATTAACTTCAGAGACCTTCTTCTTTTAGAATAATTGCTCTCTTTGTGTGTAACTCTGTCCTTGCTGAAGACTATCAGGCAGGGAATGTGTTAAGAGCAGTTGCTGGCTGACGTAAGTTTTCTTAGGCATTACTCAGAGCACAAAGCATGATGGGAGCCCCTTGGCACCAGATAAGGCTTATAAGGCTGTTGATGTTCAGAGTTATTGGCAGTAATACAACATGTAAATACATCCTTAGCAGGCTTAATTTGGCTAACAAACCTTACTGGACAGTGCATGGTGAATTTACTGCTTCCATTTGATGCACTGGATTGAAGAAAAATTTAAGGAATTTAACCAGTGCCTTATTTAATTTATGGGTGTGTCATTTAGCTACATCTGGACTTAAATGTATACTGTAAGGATTTAAATTTTACATTTAAATTGAGTAATCCTACCTACAGAATGGCTAAAGTTTTCATGCTGGCATTTATTTTGTGGGCCAGGTTGTCTCATTGGGTTTTTCATTAGTTTAACCTCCCTAGCGGTAATCCCAAGTGTCGCTCGAGGTGAATTTTCAGTACCAAAAGCGGTAACCCCGAGCCACACTCAGGATCGCATCGCAGGATCCAGGCAAAGTTAATTACCTTGTCCCCAGGATCCTGCGATGTTTCCCCACTGTGTGTGCGAGCTGTGTCCTCTGCTCGATCTATCACTTTGACGGGCTCCATTCCCTGAGGGCGCCACGATGCCCGGCGCCAAATTCAAAAAGTGAAAAACACATAATATATACAGTACACTTTAATATTACAGATTACATTACTGTATCAAATTATTTCACATCCCTTTTGTCCCTAGTGCTTTGTCCAGTGCCCTGCCTGTAGATTTATATTATATATATATACTGTTCTTTCTGTCTAGAAACTTGAGAATGTCCATAGCAACCAAAAAGTGTCCCTTTACGTCAAAAGCGGTTTTGACCAGCTAGAAAACAGCGATAATAAATTAGAATCACTTGTAAAATTGAGCGGTAGTGATTAGTGGGGAAATTTGTCATCAGACACTGAAAGTAATGACAGCGACAATTCTGCAACTGAGCAAATTTCTGTGTTTTTGATTTGATTACATTATTGAATAAATTTTATTATTATTATTATATTATTAATTGTTACAATTATTTACAGTTATTTATTATATTATAATTTATAATTTTGTGTTTCAAACTTTATCATACCAGGGATGTCTACTAGACTCTGGTTTGCACAGACTTAAGTGAGTTATTCCTAAGAATTATTGGCCTACAAAATAAAACGCCAAATTTCCATGAGAAACAATGTACGGCTTTCAGCATCAAAAATCTGACATAATCATACCGCCAGGGAGGTTAAATTAGAAGTATGGCCAAAGCTTTTTTGTCCATACTTCTCCTATGGATCACAAGAGTGCAGTTCGTTCTGCACTCCTGTGACCCATTTTTAGCCCACTGACGGCTGACATCACTCAGCCGACTCAGGCTGGGGAAAGATCATGACTTTACAGTCGGGATCCACCTAGCTCCCTGGACTGGAACATCTGGCTCAGCCTCTCAGCTGCACCGCTAGGAGATTGACCCAGTCGCTCTCACCCCTCTCGAGCCCAGCGCTCCAGTGAGCAACGAAGGGGCAGAGCAGAGAGCTGGTGACTGACAGTCACAGCTCTCTGCTCAGAGCAGAGGGGAGAACTGAGTGATCAGCGGTGTTTGATAGCTCAGTTCTCAGTGCAGAGGTGGTGGGGAAAAATGCAGCATCGGATTTGCATCCACCTAGGGGAGTATAAGATTTGTTTAAAAAAAAAAAAAAAACATATTCTCTTTTAAATATTGCTCTCTGAGACCCTTTAGTCTAAAAAAGGAAGTACTAAAATACACACTAAGAGACCAAGCTGCTGAAATAAAACTGATTGCTGAACTAAAAGTCAATTTAATTATTTCATTTGTTTTTATTCATCAGCTATTTGTGTGTTTCAGTACTTACTTTTTTAGTACTTGTTCTAGTAGCCAATTACTTCTTTTTCAGTACTTTTTTTTTTGCATATTTTCTTTTTGATGCAATTTACTATATGTTTACATTATATATCCTTTTTCTTTAGTGGATGTTTTACGATGTAAATCGTTTGTACAGTGGGGACGGAAAGTATTCAGACCCCCTTAAATTTTTCACTCTTTGTTATATTGCAGCCATTTGCTAAAATCATTTAAGTTCATTTTTTTTCCTCATTAATGTACACACAGCAACCCATATTAACAGAAAAACGCTGAATTGTTGACATTTTTGCAGATTTATTAAAAAAGAAAAACTGAAATATCACATGTTCCTAAGTATTCAGACCCTTTGCTGTGACACTCATATATTAAACTCAGGTGCTGTCCATTTCTTCTGATCATCCTTGAGATGGTTTTACACCTTCATCTGAGTCCAGCTGTGTTTGATTATACTGATTGGACTTGATTAGGAAAGCCACACACCTGTCTATATAAGACCTTACAGCTCACAGTGCATGTCAGAGCAAATGAGAATCATGAGGTCAAAGGAACTGCCTGAAGAGCTCAGAGACAGAATTGTGGCAAGGCACAGATCTGGCCAAGGTTACAAAAAAATTCTGCTGCACTTAAGGTTCCTAAGAGCACAGTGGCCTCCATAATCCTTAAATGGAAGACATTTGGGATGACCAGAACTCTTCCTAGAGCTGGCCGTCCGGCCAAACTGAGCTATCGGGGGAGAAGAGCCTTGGTGAGAGAGGTAAAGAAGAACCCAAAGATCACTGTGGCTGAGCTCCAGAGATGCAGTTGGGAGATGGGAGAAAGTTGTAGAAAGACAACCATCACTGCAGCACCTCCACCAGTTGGGGCTTTATGGCAGAGTGGCCCGACGGAAGCCTCTCCTCAGTGCAAGACACATGAAAGCCCGCATGGAGTTTGCTAAAAATGGTGAGAAATAAGATTCTCTGTCTGATGAGACCAAGATAGAACTTTTTGGCCTTAATTCTAAGTGGTATGTGTGGAGAAAACCAGGCACTGCTCATCACATGTCCAATACAGCCCCAACAGTAAAGCATGGTGGTGGCAGCATCATGCTGTGGGGGTGTTTTTCAGCTGCAGGGACAGGATGACTGGTTGCAATCGAGGGAAAGATGAATGCAGCCAAGTACAGGGATGTTCTGGATGAAAACCTTCTCCAGAGTGCTCAGGACCTCAGACTGGGTCGAAGGTTAACCTTCCAACAAGACATTGACCCTAAGCACACAGCTAAAATAACGAAGGAGTGGCTTCACAACAACTCCGTGACTGTTCTTGAATGGCCCAGTCAGACCCCTGACTTAAACCCAATTGAGCATCTCTGGAGAGACCTAAAAATGGCTGTCCACCAACGTTTACCATCCAATCTGACAGAACTGGAGAGGATCTGCAAGGAGGAATGGCAGAGGATCCCCAAATCCAGGTGTGAAAAACTTGTTGCATCTTTCCCAAAAAGACTCGTGGCTGTATTAGATCAAAAGGGTGCTTCTATTAAATACTGAGCAAAGGGTCTGAATACTTAGGACCATGTGATATTTCAGTTTTTCTTTTTAATAAATCTGCAAAAATGTCAACAATTCTGTGTTTTTCTGTCAATACGGGGTGCTGTGTGTACATTAATGAGGAAAAAAAATGAACTTAAATGATTTTAGCAAATGGCTGCAATATAACAAAGAGTGAAAAATTTAAGGGGGTCTGAATACTTTCCGTCCCCACTGTATCTTTTAACATTCTATAATTCAGTCAAGGCAGCTGATCAAGTCTGTTTTTATTATGTGATATTCTAGATTATCTATTCTAGACTATCTATTCTAGATTAAGAATGCTTCTTACATTTGGTGGACTGTGTAGTGCCTCCGTAACACTGGTGGATAATATACAGGTGATAGACTTATTACATGCAAAGCAAAATAGTTCAAGCCGTGATTTGTCATAATTGTGATGATTATGGCTTACAGCTCATGAAAACCCCAAATCCACAATCTCAGAAAATTTGAATATTGTGAAAAGGTGCAATATTCTAGGCTCAAAGTGTCCCACTCTAATCAGCTAATTAAGCCATAACACCTGCAAAGGGTTCCTGAGCAGGACTTGGCACCTGACTACACTGTCAAAAGCACCAAAACCTGGTTCAATGACTGTGGGATTACTGTGCTTGATTGGCCAGCAAACTCGCCTGACCTGAACCCCATAGAGAATCTATGAGGCATTGCCAAGAGAAAGATGAGAGACATGAGACCGAACAATGCAGAAGAGCTGAAGGCCGCTATTGAAGCATCCTGGTCTTCCATAACACCTCAGCAGTGCCACAGGCTGATAGCTTCCATGCCACGCTACATTGAGGCAGTAATTGCTGCAATATACTTTTCAGAGGTCCGATATTGTTCTATGTACAATCCTCGCTTTATTGATTGCATGTAATATTGTAATTTTCTGAGATTGTGGATTTGGGGTTTTCATGAGCTGTAAGCCATAATCATCACAATTATGACAAATCACAGCTTGAACTATCTTGCTTTGCATGTAATGAGTCTATCTCATATATTAGTTTCACTTTTTAAGTTGCATTAGTGAAATAAATGAACTTTTGCACAATATTCTAATTTTTCGAGTATCACCTGTAATGCTCCTTTAAATGGTGGGACAGTGTAGTACTCAGTAGATCAGTGGAAAAATTATCTCTTACTTTGGTATTCTATTTAGTACTGCCTTATAATAATGACCAGTAGTAGAGGAACTTCCTTACATTGGTGATCAGTGCTAAAATGCTTCTTTAAAGTGACAGTTAGTCTAGTTCCGCCTTACTTTGGTAAGTCAGTGGAATGAATCCTTAAGCCTCGTACACATGATCGAATTGTTGGCAGGAGATTGTCTGTTGACAGACTGTTGTCCTAAAATCTGACCGTTAGTACACTCCTTCTGACAATTGTTGTCCAACTTTCAGCCAACAAATGTTGGATGGCAGGCTAGTATATTTTCGGCGGACAAAGGTCTGTTTTCAGATTTTCGTATCGTCAGTACACAAGTCCGTCACATAAAAGTTGAAATTACAAACACACATGTCAGTGCTCACCAAACACGAAATTAGCAGAAGGTGCCCAAAGGGTGGCGCTCAAGAGCTGAAATTCCTCGTAGTACATCACTAAGTTCGTGTTTGTTGGCCGACAATTGTGTAGCATTAGTATGCAAGACAAGTTTCTGGCACACGCCCTTTGGACAAAAATCAGACGCTTGGTTGGCCAACAATCTGATTGTGTGTACGAGGCTTTACTTTGGGTGGCCAGTGCAGTGCCTCCTTACAATGAGGGCCAGTGGGTAGAATGCTACATTAAATTGTATGGGAAAGATGTAGGGGAAGAATGTTCCTTAACATGATGGTCTGAGGAAAGAAAGACCACCTTACAGACAGTTAAAAACACTGGTGTTAGTGGTTACTTACCTAAGCGAGCATGATTCCACTGTCCCCCTGCCGAGTGACATCAGTGCTGAAACTGTGCGGGCTCTGTCAGGCGGAAAATCAATTGGCCACTGCTCACTACTACAGGAACACCTAGCAACTTTTGAAGGAACCCTAGTGGTCCTGCTTGGGAAAGGCTGATCAAGGCTCTATATATCCCCATATTATGGTGCCACCTGGTTGTCACCACAGTATGGTACATCTATTACATCTATTTCTGCAGAAACATTTTTTGTTTTTGGAAAAAAAAAAATTGTAATTAAAGAATTATTGAATTATGATAATTGTTTAATCCAGTGCATGCATCGCTCTGAGTAACAGGACTTAAAAAAACTCTATGGGGCTTGATTTACTAAAACTGGAGAGTGCAACATTCGGTGCAGCTGTCCATAGTAGCCAGCAGGGCCGGCCCTACCATGGGACCCGATGGTACCATCGGTCCCAGGCGGCACTTTCAGGGGGATGGCAAATTTCCACCCACCAGCCAGCCCGTTCCAACGCTCTGCTGCTTATCCCACGGCGCCGAGGTGGAGCGTGGAGGAGCCCGGCGCCGAGGTGACAGGAGCGTGCGAGCAGAACAGGGGATTAGTCAGCGGGCAGGTCGGCTGCTGAGTGAGCGGGCGGGCCAGTCGGCAGGTGCCGGCCAATCAGCGGCCGCAGGGCAGGGGAGCAGAGAGATGACCTCATCTCTCACCGCCCGCCCTGCATCACTACAGTTCCACCCTTACTGTTGCAGCCATGGGCAGCAGAGAGATTACATCAATTCTTTGCTGCCTGCCTTCACTCTGAGACACAGCAAGTGACAATCCACAATGTGTGGCAGGTGACAATCTGCAATGTGTGGCAGGTGACGTCATGTCAAGTAACGGTCCGCAATGTGTGGCAGGTGATGTCGTGGCAAGTGACAATCCTCAATGTGTGGCAGGTGACGTTGTGGCAAGTGATAATCCACAATGTGTAGCAGGTGACATTGTGCCAAGTGACAATCCGCAATGTGTAGCAGGTGATGTCGTGGCAAGTGACAATCCGCAATGTGTGGCAGGTGACGTAGTGGCAAGTGACAATCCGCAATGTGTGGCAGGTGACGTCGTGGCAAAGGACAATTCGCAATGTGTGGCAGGTGACATTGTGGCAAGTGACAATCCGCAATGTGTGGCAGGCGACATTGTGGCAAGTGACAATCCGCAATGTGTAGCAGGTGACGTCGTGGCAAGTGACAATCCGCAATGTGTGGCAGGTGACATCATGGCAAGTGACAATCCGCATCTGCTGGCAGGTGACGTTGGCAAGTGACATGCTCAGGCTTCCATTGATTCTGCATTATGGTGAGTCAAACTATTTTATTTTATATAACAATGTAATACTAGAAATAATGCACTTCAATCATTCTTTTTTGCGATACGGCACTGCGCATTAACTGACAATTGCGCAGGCGTGCAATGTTGTACCCAAACAAAAGGTGGAGTATAATGTTGAGAAAGGAAAAAAAAGGAGAGTAGATATGGCGCCGTTCCAGACCTGATGGATTCAGGTGTGTGCTGCTCCCTTGAATGGGAGGAAGGTATTAAGGCGGGGAAAAGAAATGATGTAGGTAATACCTATTGAATGGGTGTCTTCTAGTCAAAAACAAATGCACAGTAAAACTGTGCACATTAATGTGAAACCATATTATAAACTCCAGGAGTGTGAATGAGTGTCAAGCTGTTTACCTGACACAATAAAAGTGCAATGTGTAAGACACCAACTTGTTTCATAAATAAATAAATAAAAATATAAAATGAATAAAGTGCAATAATTCCTAATCGTTACTATGCATGTACAATAACCATATAAACAATATATACAAAGTAGAATCAATAGTGCAAAATAAAGTGCTAGTGTGAACAAGCAGGTGAACATCTGATTGATATATGCAATTGAGTTATAAGGTGCTATTGTGCTGGCGAAGGGATCCGTTTAGACTCTGTTGGACATTTCAATGAATAAACCCTCGGTGCGTGCCTTATTCGTGCTCTTATAGTGACTGCACTCACCAGATCCTTCACCCCCTCTTGGGGTCCCACATATCCACAGTATATTCCACTGTGTAGCAATGCAGGATAACTTCGTCCAATCTCCACATGATGTGGAGTCGCTCTGTGGGATTGAACGGAGTTATCCTGCATTGCTACACAGTGGCATATACTGTGGATGTGTGAGACCCCAAGAGGGGGTGAAGGATCTGGTGAGAGCAGTCACTATAAGAGCACAAATAAGGCACGCACCGAGGGTTTATTCAATGAAAAGTCCACCAGAGTCTAAACGGATCCCTTCACCGGCACAATAGCACCTTATAACTCAACTGCATATATCAATCAGATGTTCACTTGTTTATTCACACTAGCACTTTATTTTGCACTTTTGATTCTACTTTGTATATACTGTTTATATGGTTATTGTACATGCATAGTAATGATTAGGAATTATTGCACTTTATTCATTTTATATTTTTATTTATTTATTTATGAAACAAGTTGGTGTCTTACACATTGCACTTTAAGGGTCCTTTCACACTGGGGCGGGGGCGTTGTCGGCGGTAAAGCGCCACTATTGTAAGCGGTGCTTTACCGTCGGTATTCGGCCGCTAGCAGGGGCGGTTTTACCCCCCTGCTAGCGGCCGAGAAAGGGTTAAAACCACCGCAAAGCACCTCTGCAGAGGCGCTTTGCCGGCGGTATAGCCGCGCCGTCCCATTGATTTCAATGGGCAGGAGTGGTGAAGGAGCGCTATACACTCCACTCCTTCACCGCTCCAAAGATGCTGCTAGCAGGACTTTTTTTAGCGTCCTGCCAGCGCACCGCTCCAGTGTGAAAGCCCTCGGGGCTTTCACACTGGAATTAAAGCAGCGGCATTTTCGGGTCGGTTTGCAGGCGCTATTATTAGCGCATTAGCGCCTGCAAACCGCCCCAGTGTGAAAGGACCCTTTTTGTGTCAGGTAAACAGCTTGACACTCATTCACACTCAGGAGTTTATAATATGGTTTCACATTAATGTGCACAGTTTTACTGTGCATTTGTTTTTGACTAGAAGACACCCATTCAATAGGTATTACCTACATAATTTATTTTCCCCACCTTAATACCTTCCTCCCATTCAAGGGAGCAGCACACACCTGAATCCATCAGGTCTGGAACGGCGCCATATATAGAGCCATGACAGGTCCTCTGTATACTCCTATATACATGTATAGAGCCATGACAGGTCCTCTTTATACTCCTATATACATGTATAGAGCCATGAGAGGTCCTCTTTAGTTATCATGATATAAAATAATGGATGTGGAGTCCTTTTGGTGGGCGTGATTTTTTTTTTGGGGGGGGGGGGGCAGCATTTCATTCTTGGTACCAGGCAGCACAATGTCTTGGGCCGGCCCTGGTAGCCAATCAGCTTCTAACTTCAGCTTGTTCAATTAGGGTTTGACAATAAAACCTGGAAGGTGATTGGTTTCTATGCAGAGTTGTACCAGATTTTGCACGCTCCAATTTTAGTAAATCTCCCCCTATATGTCAGTCATTTTCACTGTCTTGCTTTTCTATTTTAGTCCTCTCTAGATTTTCCCAAAAAACGGATGGTCATAGAATTCTTCACTAAGATAAATATTTCCCTTACCCTATAAACAAGAAAATAGTTGAATCAGAGCCCACAAATTACATACATTATTATTGAGTAAACAGGAAAAGAGGGTAAACTGATCTGCATGTTTGGGAAACTGAAGCACTATTTTTCCCTACCATTTGATAAGATACATATGGAAGCAAGCTTGTGAAATAAGACTGCAGCTTTGCTTTTGTAAGAAAAATAAAAATTCTTGTACAGAACAGAAGAACTATCTTGTCATGTTTTCTTGTCATCTGTCTTGTTATATTTTATGAAGGGAGTATACCCGATTGGTACTCTATGTAGTCTGTACAAGTCTAACTTGCACTGATAAACAAGACTAGACCATTATAGACATTTTTTTCATAGTTTTGCTTAGAGTTGAAAAGGCCTAGAACAGTCTTCATCCTTTTTTTTCCCTAGGGAACCCTTGAAATAATTTTGGGTGATCAGGGAACCCCTGCTAAAAAGAATGATAACTACAGCTTATGGTACTTTAGCATGAGCGATAATTTGAAGGAAGTTTTAAAGCCTAAGCACATCCAAAATTAAAAACACAAAAATCAGCACAAGGGACAAAACTTACAGTCAGTGGGACATGTCCCTTATGCTGATACTGCTTCTATTAAGTGAAAACCTCCTCTGTCCATTGTAACCTTTTGGTGCGACAGGGGTTAACAGAACTAAGGGGCTATCACAGGCTCTTATCAAAAGTGCCCGACTATGCCCACCCTTTCTGCCCAGCACCACCATTCATAGAAGCTGTACTACAGAACAGAAATGCTGAGAGTAAGGGGGAGATTTACTAAAACTGGTGCACACAGAATCTGGTGCAGCTGTGCATAGAAACCAATCAACTTCAAGGTGTTAGCCCACGTTCACATTGGGCTGATTTGGCATGCGATTTGACATATCAAATCGCATGCCAAATTGGCGGCTATTGCCGGCAATGGCACAGTCCGAATCGATATCTTTCAAATAGCCCCCCGAAGTCGGACTGCATTGCCAGTTTGAAATAGTGCGAGTTCAGCTTAACTCGCACAGTTTCAAACCCGCATCAGTGTAAACCTAGGCTTAATGTCAAAGCTAAATTTAACAAGCTGAAGGTAGAAACTGACTGGTTACTATGCACAGCTGTACCAGATTCTGTGTGCACCAGTTTTAGTAAAAAATTACCCCCTGCATTAGTATCAGTGTACAATAGATGGGAGGTCACCCCACAATTGCTCAGGGAACCCCTAGTAACCTCATGAGGAACCCTAGTGTTCCATGGAACCCTAGTTGAGAAACACTGGCTTAGAGTCTCTGGCAGGTTTTTGTTGCTGTCTGTGTCCCCAGTTAAAAATGTTTGCTTACTTTTCTGTTACTGTGAAAGGTTGGACAGAAAAGCATGGAAATCTTTCCAGTGGGTACAGGTATTGCAGCCAAAGCATCCTTTTTGTGTAAGATTTTAAAACTCTCTAAGGTTTTTATTGCTGTTTGTGTCTTATTGTCTCATGTTCCCTTCAGTTGTTGACCTAATGTAATAAAATGAGGAGAAATCTTTGGGTTGAAAGATAGAAATAAAATCATAAAATAGGTTCCATCCTTGCCTTACTCTATCCAAGACTAATAAAAGGTTTTGCTTGGGGTTGGGCTTTTAGTCCCAGCATTACAAATGATTCAAATTAGCACACTGTTAATCACAATGGCAGGTTTCAGTACACACAGCAGTATCCCCCACACACTGGGAGGATCCATTCTATATAACTATGTAAAGCTTTTTAACTGTGTTTAATAGTGTTTAATTTTGCCTTTACCTAAGTGATACTAAAAGCTTAAATGACAAACATGTTATACTTACCTGCTCTGTGCAATGGTTTTGCACAGAGCAACCCTGATCCTTATCGTCTCCTTATCTGAGCCAATGAGGAGGCAGAGAGCCAGAACAGCAGCCAGTCTCATGCACATCGCTGGATCAAGATCCGGCTTGTGTAAGTATTAGGGGGGCTGCTGTTTTTTACCTCCATGCATAGAAGGCATGAAGGTAAAAAACCTTCAGGCTTTACAACTACTTTAAACTAAATGTAGCGCACCCCCTAAGGAGCCGCGAATAGAAAGGGATTCCCCACACTACACAGCCAGGCACACTGCATTTTCACAGCACACTTGATGCAAGGACTGTCCAGTGCTTGGTTTTGTATTTTTATTAAGGGGTTTAACTTGGATAGGGAGAAGGGTAATATGGGATGCCCATTTGACTTTAGTAGAACTTTCAGGGACAACTTCTTCTGTACAGCTATTTACACGCCTCAGCTTCCACCAGTACAACACTTTCTTGAAGCACTACAACATCCAGGACCGGTTGGCACTGTTAAATTGTTAGCAAATGCCCTTTACAGGCAGGGACCGCAGGTCCCTTGTTTTTGTAGCAAAGTCCTAGTGGCCAGCTGTCCTTCTGTGGATACTGATCCCAGCACCACCTCTTCAGGCACTGCCAGCCCACCTGTCTGCAGCTGCCCCTCTTTCCAGCCCTCATGGCTAAACTTCCACAGTCCTCCCAAACTGACTACATCCATCCCAGACTGCTTCCACCCAGTTCTCTCAGGCTGCCTCTCAGTCCTCCCCAACTGTAACACTCACCGGCCCCCCTGGCTGTCTTCTTCCCTGGGGATGTGCCTGGCAGTGTTCTCCTCCTGCTGTTCTGTGCACCTGTGTCATGAAGAGGGTCCCTTCTGCACCCAAGCTCCCAGACCTGAGGTCCACCCCCCTCTCCTCAGATTAGGAGGTTTCTCTCAAGTGTCTCCAACAGCCTCATAACACTCAATCTCCAGCTTCCACCCGAACTCCACTGCCCCAGCTGGGCTAACCCTGAGTATTTGAGGGACCTGCACCCTGCCAACCCATCTGTTGGGGATTGGTCAGGGCCCTTAAGAATACTCCAGGCAGCTCCTGCTTACCTCCACTCCCATTCTTCTGGAAGTTTCCAGTAAGTTCCAGAAGTAGGGGGAGGTCTCAGAAGTGCTGCTTGTAAGTCATCCAGCCCTCCCTGAGTCACTCACCCTGGCCCAGGAAAAAAAACAGGATTGGCCGCCAGCAAAGCCTAAACAATTTCAATACACTAACACCCTATTCACCCAACCCTATTCTAGCACACTAGCGGATGCTACATAAATAGTACTACCTCAGAAAGTCTTGGGTTGATATCAATAACTTACAGTGTTATGGGGTGTCAGTCCAGAGTACTGTCCTCCTCCCGAGCTGTCCATTTACCACTTCTCTTGCTTCAGTGACAACTAACAATGGTGGGATTTCAGTCTAAAATTACAACAGTAATCAAGACAAGAAAGGAGGACAAACTGACTGAAAAGAATAACGCCAATACAATTTCTTTCCCACTAAAAAAAACAAACTTATAAAAAAATAAAAAATATATATATATAAATTCCTATTGCACATTTGCTAATTTTACACATGTTTTTTGACAGTTTTAGTCCTTACTAGTGGGCTTGTTTAATAACAGAGGAAGAATGCGCAGCCTGGTTGATACACAGTAAGTCAAGAATGTGTTACCCCCACATTTCATATTTCTGATGTCTGGTGTACCATGTACTTGTTTTAAGAAGTATCCTGTTCTCTGTGTATTTCTATCTTTGTGCGAAATACCATGATCTGCCAGTTCCCCTGTTTTCCTATTTCAAACTGACCACACTAGGCATGAGAGCACATCCATCTCATTATGGTCAGTTTTCTGCCTGTGGGAGCACAGCCTGCTTGTCTGTCAAATTCCCCCACGTAGCTGTTCACTGGGAAGATCATTGTACTGCTGTTTGTGCATCCTCACCTCTCCAAGCTCCTTATGCAGCTGAGAACAGAGCTTATGTAATCAATTCTAAAGTTTAAAGTATTATAAAGTATTTATAATGTGTGTGTATATATGTATATATATGTATATATATTATATATATATTCACACAGTGGGGACGGAAAGTATTCAGACCCCATAATTTTTTCACTCTTTGTTATATTGCAGCCATTTGCTAAATTCATTTAAGTTCATTTTTTTCCCTCATTAATGTACACACAGCACCCCATATTGACAGAAAAACACAGAATTGTTTACATTTTTGCAGATTTATTAAAAAAGAAAAACTGAAATATCACATGGTCCTAAGTATTCAGACCCTTTGCTCAGTATTTAGCACCCTTTTGATCTAATACAGCCACAAGTCTTTTTGGGAAAGATGCAACAAGTTTTTCACACCTGGATTTGGGGATCCTCTGCCATTCCTCCTTGCAGATCCTCTCCAGTTCTGTCAGGTTGGATGGTAAATGTTGGTGGACAGCCATTTTTAGGTCTCTGCAGAGATGCTCAATTGGGTTTAAGTCAGGGCTCTGGCTGGGCCATTCAAGAACAGTCACGGAGTTGTTATGAAGCCACTCATTCGTTATTTTAGCTGTGTGCTTAGGGTCATTGTCTTGTTGGAAAGTAAACCTTCGGCCCAGTCTGAGGTCCTGAGCACTCTGGAGAAGGTTTTCGTCCAGGATATCCCTGTACTTGGCTGCATTCATCTTTCCCTCGATTGCAACCAGTCGTCCTGTCCCTGCAGCTGAAAAACACCCCCACAGCATGATGCTGCCACCACCATGCTTCACTGTTGGGACTGTATTGGACAGGTGATGAACAATGCCTGGTTTTCTCCACACATACTGCTTAGAATTAAGGCCAAAAAGTTCTATCTTGGTCTCATCAGACCAGAGAATCTTATTTCTCACCATCTTGGAGTCCTTCAGGTGTTTTTTAGCAAACTCCATGCAGGCTTTTATGTGTCTTGCACCGAGGAGAGGCTTCCGTCGGGCCACTCTGCCATAAAGCCCCGACAGGTGGAGGGCTGCAGTGATGGTTGACTTTCTACAGCTTTCGCCCATCTCCCGACTGCGTCTCTGGAGCTCAGCCACAGTGATCTTCGGGTTCTTCTTTACCTCTCTCACCAAGGCTCTTCTCCCCCGATAGCTCAGTTTGGCTGGACAGCCAGCTCTAGGAAGGGTTCTGGTCATCCCAAACGTCTTCCATTTAAAGGATTATGGAGGTCGCTGTGCTCTTAGGAATCTTAAGTGCAGCAGAAATTTTTTTGTAACCTTGGTCAGATCTGTGCCTTGACACAATTCTGTCTCTGAGCTCTTCAGACAGTTCCTTTGACCTCATGATTCTCATTTGCTCTGACATGCACTGTGAGCTGTAAGGTCTTATATAGACAGGAGTGTGGCTTTCCTAATCAAGTCCAATCAGTATAATCAAACACAGCTGGACTCAAATGAAGGTGTAGAACCATCTCAAGGATGATCAGAAGAAATGGACAGCACCTGAGTTAAATATATGAGTGTCCAGGGCTTTTTTCCAGGGGGAACTTGGTGGAACTCAGTTCCACCACCTCTGGCTCAGACCCTTTGGTGCCTGCTCACCACAATCACTTGTAAACACAGAAGTCTGGTTTCTGTGTTTACAAGTGACAGCTCTGCACTCTGTATGTAATGCAATCTTGGTATTTAATGCCCCTTTAAGACCCTCCTACTGTTTTCATGAAATTTAACTGTACACACCCACTATTTGATGTGATTTGGAGGGTGTGTGTAGGGGGAGTGTCACAGCAATGGGTCTGAATACTTAGGACCATGTGACATTTCAGTTTTTCTTTTTTAATAAATCTGCAAAAATGTCAACAATTCTGTGTTTTTCTGTCAATTTGGGGTGCTGTGTGTACATTAATGAGGTAAAAAAATGAACTTAAATGATGATTTTAGCAAATGGCTGCAATGTAACAAAGAGTGAAAAATTTAAGGGGGTCTGAATACTTTCCTTCCCCACTGTAATATATATATATATATATATATATATAGTCTATCTTCATTTCTTTTTTTAAATGGAATGGGTTGTTTTATAAGGAAAGGGTTCACATATACTTTAATATTCAGAACAGATAGTAGACAGTTGTTATACTCTGAGAATACTGGAATATATTAGCTCACATGCCGACTTGAAACACGTGCAATTTGCTTCATTTATTCCAGAATCTGAAAAGTTTGAAATGCAGCAAAGTGCACAGAAATGCAGCAAAACATTGACCAAAGCCTAGTAAAGGACACGAAATAATGGTAGAATGCACGTTAAAGGCACGTTAAAATATGTATGTATCCAACTGAAATAAAACAACAATACTTCAACCAACTCTTTTTTGCAGTTGAGTGTTTAAAGAGCAAGGGCGCCTCCTAGTGGTTGACAGAACAGAACATTTACATTTGTATATTATTTCTTTGCTTAGATATACATACATTATGTTACATTTCACTGATTCATGTCTCTCCGTTGTTACTTGATTTCCCCCTCTAGCATTAACCCTTCATCAAGGTGATGCATTAAAGGAGTATTGTGCTCTCAGGAACAAAATATATATATATATATATATATATATAATTTTTTTTTTTTTTTTTTTTTTTTTTCCTGCATGCTAGGTTTGTATTAGAGGTTTTTTGTGGAGATTCCAGTTATAATTTTTGCACCTTTTTTATTTACTCATGTATACAAATTGGATGATTTGGAAAAATAGTTAAAACCAGAAAGTAGATGTGTCTAAATTTACAACATTTAAAATTTAAATAAGGGATGAGAAGTTTTCCTACATTAACAAACCTACACTACCAACTAGCACACACTAGAGGGTTCTACACAACATATACATTTCCTGTATTTAGTGATGACAGAGAAGAGACAAGGCTATTCAATGCCTGCCCAAGTGACTTGCCCCAGTATAGCATACCTCCAAATTAGAAAGAGGGCATGTCTAGTCTGCTCATACTCTTTCTCAAACTTGATTACACGCCACACTTCATTCCTACTAACTCTTCCTCCTCCATGACCAGGGCCATCTTTAAGGCAGGGCAAAAGGGACAGCTGCCCTGGGCCCCATTATTGTTGTGGGGCCCAAAGCAGCTGCTTTATACTTTCCAACTATCTCAGTTTAAATTCCCTTGTCTCGTGAAGTTTTAGTCTGGTGCTATGTCCCAATATCTCAGTGTGAAGTTCTGTTACTAATGCTGCCCAGCTCTGCCCTATTGCCATGTGCAGATGACTCACCTGCAGACCCTGTGTTTACATGTAAATAACCTGCATTGATATGTAAATAGTGGCAGCATTAATATGTATTAATATGTAAATAGCGTCAGACCAGCGGCATTGATATGTAATTAGAGGCCGCATTCATATGTATATCATGCCCCCCTGAGGTCATATCCACAATCACTTCTGCTGAATGCTGCCCACTAGAGGGGTAAAGGGGCATGCTTAAAAGTCCTGCCTACAACTGTGTTCAATAAGCCTTACATCAGCCTGTTCTGCAAAGGTAAGCAAATTGGAGGTGGAACCCTTTTTCAAAATAACATGGTGCCACAGCCCTGTGAATTTTGGTGCATGTGAATATGCACATCTCAGAAGATGTGTGAGGGTGTCATTAACAATTAATGGCACTGCTGTGTATCTGCTAAAGGGCAGCACATTTTTTTTGTGTCAGGAAAGCGATTTTGTATGCGTTCCCGACACACACAAATGTAATCGCAGGCTAAATGTCTCAGTTACATTGGTGGTCAGTGTAAATCTTCTCATTACATTGGGGCTTGGTGTACAATCATTTAATTCACACTAGTGGCTAATGTGAAGGTTCCCCTTACATTGGTGGTCAGTGTAAATCCCTTCTTACATTGGTGGTTACTGTGAATGCCCCTATTACATTAGTGGTCAATGTAAATTCCTATTACATTAATGGTCAGTGTTAATCCCCATTACTTTAATGATCAGTGAAAATCCCCATTACATTAGTGTAAATCCCCATTACATTGGTGGACAGTGTAGAAACTCCTCTTTATATTGGTAATTGGTAAAAAAAAAAAATCCAAACTTTTATTTGTGGTTGAATGCTCCCTTACACTGGTTGTCCATGTAGAAGCCCGCTTTAAATTGGTGGTGAGTGTAAATCCCCCTTTATTGGCTGTTGATGTAAAATACCCTATTACATTGGTGATCAGTGTACATTTCCCTTTATATTGGTGATAATTGCAGAATTGCCCTTACATTGGTGGCCAGTGTAAATCCCTCTTTACATTGGTGGTCAGTGTAAATCCCCCTAACATTGGTGGTCGGTGTAGAAGTGTCACCTTGCATTGGTGGTCAGTACAAATCTCCATTGATGGTCAGTGTAAATTCCCCCTCACATGGAGATGATTGTATATCCCCCTTACACTGGTAGTTGGTGTAAATGCTCTTATTACGATGGTGTCAGTGTAGAAATCCCTCTTTATATTGGTGGGTGGTGTAAAATCCCCTGTTACATGGTGGTCAGTCCAAATTCCCCCTCACATTGGTGGCCAGTGTAAATCCCCCCTCACATTGGTGATAATTATAAATTCCCCTTTACATTGGTGGTCAGTGTAGAATCCCCCACTATATACTTGCCAATGATTTCCAGCTTTGCTCTACAAGATTCAGAATTTTCCACAGTGTACTGCCTCTTAACTAATCCCATCACCCCACCACTGCCACTGATCTCATCAACCCCCCCAGCATTGTCATTGATCACCCCCCCCCCCCCCAGCATTGATACTGATACTAGGGGTCCTAGGATTCCTTGGAGTTTCCTGTCTACTGATGGGTCCCCTCGCCTCCCCAGTCCATGGTGTGCAGGCAGTGAGAAGATTATGTGCTATAACCTTTAGCAACCAATCAGTGAGCAGTAATGATGTGCACTAACCTCTTGCAACCAATCATTGAATGGTAAAGATATGCAGTAACCTCTAGCAACCAATCAGTGAGCATTAATAACGATGCAGTAACCTCTAGCAACCAATTAGTGAGTGGTAAGGATGTCCAGTAACCTCTAGCAACCATTCAGTGAGCAGTATTGATGAACAGTAATCTCCAGCAACCAATCAACAAGCAGAAGTCATGTCCTGTAACCGCTATCAAATAATCAGTGAACCATAATGTGTGCTGTAAGCTCTAGCAGCCAATCAGTGAGCGTTAATGATACACTGTAACCTCTGGCAATCAATCGCAATTACTACCTGATCTGATTCATTAAACTGATTTTGAGTCTAGCTGCTTTTTATTGTATGTCTCAGAGCAGGTGGAGAGCAAAATTGCATGGAGGGAGGCCAAAGAAAATGTTTGCCCAGGGTCCAATCAATATTAAAGACGGCCCTGTCCATGACCCAAAATATGAAAAACCTAGTTAAAAATTGGGCTGTTGGTCCATTTCCCAGTTTCTCTTGCATTTTCAGTTCATGTGGTTTGACACTTGGCTTCTTTCTTATCATCATTGGTGCTGTCAATAATAAGTAACTATTTTTGGTGCTTACACAGGAGAAGGTTATCTACACTGCCCTGTGACACTGACAGTGACCAGAAATGAACCTATCAAAGATGTACTATATCTTTCTCTTGAAAGTAACCTATTGTCAGTGAAGAAGTTCAAGAAGCAAGGATACGTAGTAACAGCTGTATTATCACAAAAGATAGGCACATATTTGTAAGCAGGTTAAAAATAGCCAGTTAGGTGCTGTCCCAGATGGGAGGGAAGGAGTTAATGTTTTCCTGGGTCTTTGGTCTTTTGGCGGGTTTTTCTCCGTGCTACTTCAGCGCAATTTCAAAGCCGCCGGTCTGTGTGATTTCATGTGCGGCTTGCGGACATCTGTACGAGTCGCATAGGCATAAAAAGGATGCGACTTGTCATGCAATTTTAAACTGTCAAATCACATGACAATTTGCATCAGTGTGAACTGGGGCTGAGAGATGTTGGTTTTCAGTAGGGACTTCGCAAGTCTTTCAATTTTGGTTGCAAGTTTTGTTGAATAGGCTCACAGTCTTCACACTGCCAGGTCTGCAAGCTCTCACTATGTGACATTAGGAAGCAGACAGGAGAGCCAGGATCAACTATGGTTCCACTGGGGCCAACGGACGCAGGGGCAGCAAATGTGAGCATCTCATCCTTAACTGGATACAAACTCTTTATACTGCCCCCCAACCTGGTCAGCCTGCTGCCTTCACTACTGTCAGGTAATGAGCCCTGGCTGGGTGTCACTGCAGACCACTGAGACCAGGTGCCAAGACTATACAGGTTGCCACATGGGTGCAAGCTGTTTACCTCTTGAGTGGCTGGAAAGGAAAAGGCACCTGAAAGACGATTGGCACCTGCATAGTATGAGTATAGAAACACTGCCAGGGACAATGCTAGGATGTGTGTTTGCCGGAGACACATCCCTCGAAAACTTGGCATACAGGGATGAATGGTAACCACAGACCATTAATTGTGTTTTATGACCAATGATTGCTAATTAACTAATGCAGATGTATTATATAGAGACTTATTCATTAGTGAGCCTATTATAAAAAACAAGGCAAAGATCAAAGTCCTAAGTGCAAACTGTGTACATAGCAACCAATCAGAAACCAATATTATTAGAAGAACAACTGTAGAACTCAAATATATATAAGAAAGCGATTATTTCCATACTCATGATAATCTGCTAGCTCTCAGCTCCTTAGTTTTGAATGTTAAAGCGTTTGTTACCCCAACGTTTGATATTCCTGATATGTGTCTGCTGTACCATGTACTTGTATGAAAGAGTATCTTCTTCCCTTTGTATTGCTTCCTTTGTGTGAAATCCCTGTTGTTCCTGCCAGTCCCTCTGCTTTCCTATTAAAAATTGACCACCAATGATCAAACTTGTTCTGACATGCTCCCCCTGCACAGCCTGTCACTGGGATGCTCAGTGTGCTGTTGCTTCTCCTCCCCCAGCTCTTATGCAGCTGGGAACAGAGGGCATGTGATCATTTATAAAAAAAGGAAAAAAGGTATTTATTATTAATTTTTTTATATCTATACAATAATTGTTTGCCTTTTCATTTCTATTTTAAACTGAATGGGTTGTTTTTGCAAAGTGATAGTTTACAATCACTTTATCTTGTGAGTTTTAGTTTACATGTAAATCTATACTTCCCAAATTTCTGAAAGGGAACAGAGAGACACCTTTTATAAACAAAAATACTGAGCAGTCATGCCCTTGCCTTACCTTAATTACAAAAAAAAAAAAAAAAAAAACATACAAATCACATAAAAGCTATAGTGATTTTCCCTACCACCATAAACAAAACAATGTAATGAGTAATAAATTGGACATAAAATCTAGCACAACATAAGCATTTTTAGTAAATAATACAAACCCTAGTACAGCCTTAAAAAGAGACAAATTGTGAAGAAAAAAAAAAGCAATGGATGGATTTGGTAATCAAAACAGAAATAGTCATTGTAAATGAAGGACAGGTGGGAGCTATGCAAATCTGTTAGATCTGGCTGTATATGTGACGTTGGTGTGGTTGCAACTTGCAAGGTTCAAACACATCCAGGATTCAGTCTCTCACTTACCTTTCAAACAAGTTATAAACCTGAGCAGTCATGTACTAACAGTAGGAGTAACACCAGTCACTCACCACCCCTTATCACTCAATTGTCAAATGGCCAATCTTCAGTTGGCAATGAAGGCTTTTGACACATGGCTGACCACCAGAAAGACTGGGGCTTTGTAATATCTTGAAGGGCTTGTTCATACATGCAATATCTCTCGCTGTCCCTCTGAAAAGTGTTGTACGGTGGATTGCAACACTGCTGCCTCCTGAATTTCCTTTTTTTTAATCATTGAATAGGGATTATATATTTAAATACTATGCTGTAACCATATTGCAAACTTTTTTGGTTGCAGGTGCAGCTCCATTCACTGGAATGGTTTACATTTGGCAGCACTTTGGCCCACGGAAAATGACAGGGTGTATAACTTTTCCTGAGGCCTCAGTACAACGCTGAGCTGCTGCATGCTATGTATTACGTGGGCTATTGGGCGCAGTAAAACTGCAGCTCAATTGACTGTTTTGCAGCCCCTGGTTTGCCCATGTAAGCAAGGCCCAAGAGATGTAAAGGCCCTGTGTACAGAGACCAAATAGGCTCCACATGGAAAAAGAGCTATTGGTATCACAAGGTACCCAGATAGCAAGCAATTGTGCTGCAAGTTTGAAAATGACTTGCTAAGCTATTGCTAGACTTGCCAGGCTTCACAAATGTGTTGCACAATTTAAACCGCACTGCATGACTCCAGATCAACTTTCTTTGCAATCATTCTGCAAGTCTGCTGCAAGTTCTGGTTCAGTTATGTTGTGCAATAGTCATCCCGTCACTGTGGATTTTTCATGCTGTTGATGTGCAGAGCTCTTGCTGTAGACTCACCACTGCAACTTTGCTCTTGCTAGAGACTTGCTGCAGAAAAGCACTGCAGGCGCTGGAGACAAATGTGTCACACAGAAGTCAACAATATGATCAGATTACATAAAGCCGTTACTCTGTTCCTAAAGTTTAACTGGATCACCTCAGAAAAATGCAATTATATGTTTGAGAGCCAGCTAAAAACAGTTGCACGTTTCTGTCAGGGTTCCTGATTACTCCTGACATTAGTTGTCAGATATACTCACAAGGTGAACTTATGTACTTTTACAGAAGTTGCAGCAATAGTTTATTGTGCTATTACTGGCATTATAACAAAAAAGTAAAGCTGGAGTCACAATGCTGCGATACAATTATGATCAGACTTTCAGTGCGATTATGTAGTGCAACTTGGATGCTACTTTGAAGTGGTTTGCATATTCTATAGGGCCAAAATCATACTGGAATCACACGAAAGAAGTACAAGAACCTTTTGCAAATTTGTGCCGTGCTGAGCTGTATTGATGTGAACAGGCACCATTGAAAGCAACGTAATTTCCATTGTCATGTGATTATGTGCGACTCAAGTCACATCTGAAATTGCACTAGTATGAACAGAACTTTATTGTTTAAAATCAATTTTTAAATATTTTTTTTATTAGGACTTGGTAGGCTAAAACACAGGACAAACTTACATCCAGTGTAAAAAAACATATTGCTAGTGCAAATATAGTATATACATTTTTAGTTTTCTATTTGTTTCTTACCCTGCAGAAATTACAATACCTATACCCTAGCTATATAATAAAATATTATTTGCATGTGCTTATATTATGAATCTCTTTGCTGTAACAATGCTGTACTGTGGTGTACTGTACAAGATTGTTACAGGCACTCTATTCGTTGTGTGACAATGGCTCAACAAATATTCTTCTAGAACGCAATTAAAATGTCTATTCTTGTGTAAGATTCTAGCTTTCTACGTTACCTTCCTGAGTCCATCCTCAACCAGCTTGTACCATTCATTCAATTCTTATAAACAGAGGCGGCTGTAGGCTTTGTGAGGCCTTAGGCAAAACTTAGACATGAGGCCCCACTCACGCCCATAATGGGAAAATAATTCAAGCAAGAAAAATGTCTGCAGAAAGATGCATGGATCTAGCACACAGGTGATCAGCACCATTTCCAAGGCACCCTCCTCACCCATCAGACATATGCAGCCAATGCCAGAGGGGGAGGGGAGAGAGAGGGGAGGTGAGAAAGAGAGAGGGGTGATAGAGAGATCCCTAGCCCTGTCTCTGTCTGCAGCCCCTCCTGTGCCCCATGTGCCAGTCTGCAGTCCCTGTCTGTGGGAAGGTTTGTGTGATGCTTGGTACAGTAACTTCCATGCCAGCAGGATGTTCATGACAGCCAGCAGCAGGCAGGGTCCATTCTTGTTCCGGGTGGGGACAATGTTCTCCTCCTTCCAGAGGATCTGTTTGCTGTGAGATTGAGTGGTCCCTGGCCGCCAGCACCTTCTGCCCGACTTTGTTTTCTGGGCCCCAGTCAGCCTGTCCTCCAGTCCTGGAAGGTCTTCAGAGCTCTTTTCCCTCCAGGGCTATCAGTCCTTGCTGCCAATGCTTCTCACCTTCCCCACCAGGCCCGGACTGGGACAAAAAAAAGGGGGCCCAGGCATTTTAGAATGAGCAGCCCATGAAACTGGTCCCCTCCCTGCTCTCCATCCTGACAGATCCCCTGCAGCAGCCAGCAGAAGAGAGGAGACTGAAACCTTGCAGAGCTGCGGGGGGTGAGGGGGGCCGAGAAAGAGCACAGGGGTGGTGGATAGCATGGGAGTGAGGCGGAGAGCACCGGCGGGGGTAGAGAGCAGCCGGGCTGAGAGCACTGGGGAGGTGTAGAGCACGGGGTAGGGCAGAGAGTAGGGGGGAGCTGGAGAGCACTGGGGGAGCGAAAGAGCACTGGTGGGGCAGAGAGCACTGGTGTGGGGGGCAGAGAGCACTGATGTGGGGGGGGCAGAGAGCACCGGGGGAGCCAGAGAGCACTGGAGGGGCAAAGAGAATGGGGATGGAGAGTACAGGGGCTGGGGAGCATGGTGGGGTGGAGAGCACTAGGGAGAGGAGCCAGGGAGCACATGGGGGAGGCAGAAAACATGGTGGGGTGGAGAGCACCAGGGAGAGGAGCCAGGGAGCACATGAGGGACAGAGAGCACTAGGTGAGAAGGAAAGCATGGTGGGGTGGAGAGCAGTGAGGGGGGGGGCGACTGGAGAGCACAGTGGGGTGTAGAGCATAGGGGGAGCCAGAGAGCACATGGGGGTGGGCAGAGAGCACTGTGGGGGGGGACTGAAGAGTATGGTGGGGTGGAGAGCACTAAGGAGGGGAGCCAGGGAGCACATGGGAGACCGGAGAGCACGGTGTGGTGAAAAGCACTGAGGGGAGCCAGGGAATACATGGGGGGGCAGAAAGCACTGGGGGAGCTGAAGAGCACTGTTTGGGGAGCTGGAAAGCAAGGTGAGGTGGAGAGCATGGGGGGTGGAGAGCAGATGAGTGTTCAGAGCATGGTGGGGTGGAGAGCACCGGGGGGGGCGGAGAGAAGATGGGGACCGAGAGCATGGTGGGGTGGAGAGCACTGGGGAGGGATTCCGAGAGAACAGGGGGGGCGAAGGAGATCATAGAGGGTGGAGCAAGGGAGCACATGGGGGGACCGAGAGCATGACAGGGTGGAGAGCACAGGGGGGATGGAGGAGATTGTGGGGGGGAGCACATGGGGGACCGAGATCATAGTGGGGTGGAGAGCACAAGAGGGCCAGAGGAGATCATGGGGGCGGAGCCAGGGAGCACAGGGGGGGAACTGGAGAGCACGGTGGGGTGGGGAGCACTAGGGAGGGGAGCCAGGGAGCACATGGGGAGGCAGAGAGCACTGGGGGAGCTGAAGAGCACTGTGTGGGGAGCTGGAAAGCAAGGTGAGGTGGAGAACATGGGGGGCGGAGATCAGATGGGGGTTGAGAGCATGGTGGGGTGGAGAGCACTGGGGGGGGGGGGCAGAGAGCAGATGGGGGGACCGAGAGCATGGGGTGGGGTGGAGAGCAGGGGGGGCCAGAGAAGATCATGGGGGCGGAGCAAGGGAGCACATGGGGGGACCGAGAGCATGGGGTGGGGTGAAGAGCACAGGGGTGGGGCCGAAGGAGATCATGGGGCGGAGCCAGGGGGGCAGCAAAAAAGGATGGATAGGAGGAGCGGCAGAGCCGCTGCATATAGAAGAATTGATCTTTCCATATTCCTCCTGCAGCCGATGAATGCTAGTTTCTCCTCCCCTCCTGCAAACATTTAGCGGCTGTTGGAGGAATATGGAAAGATCAATTCTTCTATATGCAGCGGCCCCGCCGCTCCTCCTATCCAGTAGCACACAAGGGCTGCATGGCCAGGCAGCATCAGAAGATCGGATCCACTGAAGCTCCTTCCCCTTCACAGTCATGGGGCTGCGCTGCTGGGTAGTTTCTGTCCCTGACTGCTGAACTGAATTGGTGGTCGGGTCACAGGTGAGCGGCGCAGACTGAAGGAGCAGCCCAGCTACCTCAGCAGCTGTGTGCCTTATGGCTACCTGCACGCCTTGCTGAGATCGCACCTGGAGTCGGGTGCTGGCACCTAGAGGTCTTTGCTGTCCTGCTCCCCGCACCTGCTGCCACCAGACCGGGATACTCCATGATTGGCCCAGGGGGCCCTCAGGCAGTGCCCGATTGGTCAGTCCGTCCCGGCAGAAGGGGCAGGCAGAGCCGCCGGCGCCGACATTAATATTGATCACAGGCAAATTAGGCGGCCGCGAGGCCCCTGTGAGTGCGAGGCCTTAGGCGCCGCCTAATTTACCTCATTAGAGAGCCGCCTCTGCTTATAAAGTCATCCACATAGGGTATAGTGAATTAAAGGGCCAGTCCATAATTTCATTTTCAGTTATCTTTACCAACCAGATCCTCTAATTATTTTACTAACTTAAGTCTAGATCATTGCCAAATCCCATCTCTGCCTTCATGCCACGACCTTAAACAGTGGTCTGACTCACTCTTAGGGTACATTCACATTGGAGGCGGGATTGAAATCGTGCGAGTACAGCTGAACTCGCACGATTTCAAACCTGCATTTCATTCGGCGGCAATCTGAAAGACATCTGTGCGGGTTCTTGCACAGCTGTCTTTTGAAATTGCCCCCAAAGGCGCCAAAAGTAGTGCAAAGTCGGTGTCGCACCGATTCGGATGGTGCCGTTACCAGCATTAGGCTTTGATTTGGCATGTGATTTGACATGGCATGTCAAATCGCCCCGATGTGAAAAGGGGCTTATGGATTTTTTTTAGCTGAACTCCAACCTTGCCTATTTTCCCACACTTGTAGCAAATCTTCTCCTGTGTTGAAACCTATTTTTCTTGATTCCCTGCAATCTTGCATCTCCACAATATAAGCCATTAAAGCTGCAGCAGTTATCTTGAGCCCCCTTTATTTCCTCCCTGAATGCCTTTATTTATCAATCACTTCTCTACTTGATCCATACTTTTATTTTCCCTCTCTCGTAGCGATAAGCTTTCTCTACCGTCAATCATTTTGTTCCTGAGAGTTATATAAAAGAACCCATCCCTGCCATCAGTAGTGCATTTAGGTTTTGTGCTGCCCTAGGCCTGACTAAACTTGTGTACCCCCTAATTTAAATATGACCCACCCCTTCCTGTCAAGGCCACACCCCTTGCTGTTTAAGACCTGCCCTGAAATTTTCGAGTGGGGACACTAGTTCTGAGGGCCTGGGGGGGGGGCAATGGATTCCCTTAATTTGCATAGATTTCCTCTCACTTCCTGTTTGGCTTCACTTCGGCAGGAAGTGAAGGGAAATCTCTGCAATGGGACAGGGATGGTAAAAAATAAACTGACAGGGGCTGTAACCCTCCCTTACGCTATCCAAAATAAAAAAAAAGTGTTGCCTATAGTTCTACTTTAAGCACAAATTTCTGATAATTTTATGGAGAGGACTAAGAAGATGTAACCATGCCAATGGTGCAGCAGAAAACATAGCATAGTGAGGAAGGTTTGTGGTCCAGGATGATAGGACAGTCAAAAGAAGTAGAAGCGCACACAGTTGCGGAATGCCGGCCGCCTGCGTACTGGAAGCAGTGCGGCCGCTTTATGGGGGCGCTAGACTAATTTGCCTCTCAGCCCAGTCCATAAGACAAGGTAGCGCAAGCCGGTGGGGACTCTTTCCATGCTGCCCCCCTGCAAAGTGCTGCTCTAGGCCGGGGCCTTGTCGGCCTAGGCCAGGATACAGCGTTGCCTGGCATCCATTGGCCAACAGGGAGGAGATGGCACTTTTAAGGGATCCTGGAGATATGTTCTTTCATATAAAGAGTTGAAAAAGATCTAATGCTTTAATACAGAAGTTTTCTGGCCACTCACACCAAACTCAGAGCACAGAGTAGCAGAGATACTCAGTAAGACAAGCTATACGCAGAGCAAATTTCTTTCCTGTAACCATATGTTGACAGGGGAATCCCTCCTGCTGAGCCATTGTATTGTATTCAGGGGGGTGGGGGAAGCCAGTGATTATTGCTAAAGGCTATATCAGCCACTAGTGATAATCGCATGTAAAATCCAGCAGGCTGGTTGTACCTAAGTAGATCGATTGATCACTTGGCACATTCAGCCTGCCCATACATGGTTCGAATCATCTATGGTCGGCCTAATGAGGTCACTGGGGTTTAAAAAGTGAAATTTGAAAAATAAAATTGTTTGAAATTAATGCTGATTAGGGGTGGGGGGAGGGGACATGGGGAAGGTTTAATTTGCATACACTACAATGCCATTGCTGGCCTCCTGAAAATTCAATTTTTTCTGGCTTTTTTTTAGTTTTAAAACTTTATGAATCACTGATCCAGGACAAGTGTCAAGTGAATTCAGGGCTCCTAACCACATACTTGTCTTAGATCCGTTTTCAGATCAGAACAGCCAAGCAACTGATTTTTTCAAGAGAGGTCAGCAATAGCAACCTACACAGTTCCCTCAGCATGTTTCAGTATTAGTTCGTTTTATATTACAGTATACAATAAAGCATAAAGACGAAACTTTTTTGGGGGTGGGGTAAGCTAGGAACTCCTGCATGGGAATCTAGCAGCTGAATTCCCTGAGTTTGTTTAAGATGCAGGTCACTAAAGTCCAAGCATAGCTGAAATATCAGCTTTGAACTGACCTTTTAAAATTCTTTTAAAAGTTCTCACTAGTTCAGTATTCATTATCAATGCATTTTATTGCTCCATCGCTGGAAACAATTCCAACTATTTGTAAACTAGACGAAAAACACTATTAAACCTGCAAAAACTAGTTTTAGGCTTATCCTAATAGCATTACACAGTTTGACACTATACTACATACGTACAGTACATTTAAACAGAGTCCTTTAAATACTACATATAAAAACTGACAAAAACAAGTCATTCTGTTAGTGAGACCTCAGTCCCTTTTGCAATATAAGGTCCTGTTCACACCTGAGCGATTTTCTGCTTGAAGCTTGTAGCTCAAATACGCTCAACAAACAAAATCCCATTTATTTCAATGGCCCCTGTTCACATCTGAGCATTTCATCACAATGCCTGTAGCTCAAAAAAGTAAATGAGCTTCTTTTAGGCAGATTGGCCTCATAGACTTCAATAGGAATGCCTGAAAAATGCTCAACATGAGTGTTTTACAAATGTTTTGGTGCATGTTTTCTGGCAATACCTGATACCATGCTGCTGATATTTAATGCTAATTTCCAAGTTGTTGCTCAGTCAGTGGGCCTACTTTGTTAAAATTTGAGGTGTGATGAGGCATTGGCCCCATCACACCTCAAACTTTAACAAATCAGGTCCATTGTTTTCATGCAGGCTGTCTGGGTGGACAAAGGACCAGGGAAATATTTTCTCTCGGATATGTAACTGCTGACAAAGTTTTTCTGACCCAATTACCACCATGGTAAGGTGCATATTTATCATTGACCTCCAACATAAGAGAAATCTTCCTCCCACTGACAAACAGTGTAAAGGGGCACTTCTTCATTAACCATCAATGAAAGGGGGGTACTTCTTCGCTAACCACCAATTTAGAGCGGCACTTCTTCACTAACCACCAAATTAAAGTGGATGTAAACCTGAAAAAAAATTTTTAATTAAGACTTCTACCTGGTACAGTAGAGGATGTCATGTCATCTGTGCCGAGGCTTGCCACGAAGAGTTAATCCTGCTCTGAGCAATCCTCTTGTCCTTTTTCAGCCACATCCCCCACTGCTGTGTGTGTTACGATTCCAGCTTCACATCCCTCCTCCTTTCTTCTCCAGCTCTCCCAAGATTGGCTGCTCCACACCTCAGCATGATTGGGCATGTTGAAGTCATATGGTGCCTTTCCTGAGTTTTGACTGGATGTTTTGGACATGATCAGTGTGACTGAAGAGTAGGAGAGTGTAGAGGTGGGCGGGGAGTGACATCACGACTCCGGCCATCAAGCTCTGGCAAAGAGACCCAACCACTGATTCCAGAGTTCTATGGGGCTCCTACTGCTGAAGGGGGTGACATTTGCAAGGTAGGGATACATGCAGGAGGCTTGCATGTATATATACATTAATACTGTGCCATTAGTTTATACTGGGTGAGTGGTGGGTTTACATCCACTTTATGGAGCACTAACCATCAATGAAAGGGGCTATATTTTCACTAACCACCAATTTAGTGAGCACTTCTTCACTAACCACCAAGTTAAAGGAGTTGTAAATGCAAAAGTTTTTTTTTAATCTTAATGCATTCTTTGCATTAAGATGAAAAAACCTTCTGTGTGTAGCAGCCTCTCCAGCACCCCCTAATACTTACCCGAGCCCCATCTCTGTCCAGCGATGTCCACGATTCCCTCGGCTGTCCGGGACTCTCCTTCTGATTGGCTGAAACACAGCAGCTGTGTCATTGGCTCCTGCGTCTGTCAATCAAAGTCAATTAGCCAATCAGAGGAGAGAGGGGGTGGGCCGAGTGGCAGCTCCGTGTCGGAATGGACACAGAGCTGCAGCTTGGCTTGGATGCCCCCACACTCGACAGGAGGGAGGGGCTAAGAGCAGCAAAGAGGAACCCAAGAAAAGGAGGATCTGGGCTGCTCTGTGCCAAACCAACTGCACAGAGGAGGTAAGTATAACGTGTTTGTTATTTAAAAAAAAAAACAAGACTTTACAGTCAGTTTAAGGGCCACTTTTCCATTACACACTATTGTAAATGGGCAATTCTACACTGACCATCAATGTAAGGGGACACTTCTCCACTGATCTCCATTAACCACCAATTTAAGTGGACACTTGTCCACTAACCACCAATGTGAGAGGACATTTCTGCATCGACCATTAATGTAAGGGGCCAGTTCCCCCACTAACCCCAAATATAAAATCACTTTCCACTAACCACCACGTTTTTAATATAGGGGAAGAGGTTATTATAACAGGTATCAAATATGCTAGCTAGATAATTAGATGTCTGAAACAATATATATGTTTGCTTCACTCCATATCGTTTCATGCCACCTCGTTTCACAGTTTAGAGAACCAGTCCCAGTCTACCCAAGTCTGCTGTGACACCTTATTAAATGATTACAACTTTCCACATAATAATATATTTCTTAATTGGATAATAACACTGTTCTGGTGTTTTATTATTTTTGTTATTTAACAAGTCAAATAAATTATAATAGGCCATAACTTTAATTGTCCTGGGCATAGCTAAAAGGCATACAATTGTGCAGTATATCAAAATATAAAAGGAAATTTCAGGGAAAACTATTTTAAGGAGTAAATCCTAAATGGTGGAAATTAGAAACCATTGGTAGCACCAAATAAATACTTTATAAATGTAGCGTAAATGTAGCGTAAATGTAGGGTCCTAATGTTTTTGTGTTAAAGACTAGGACTCAGAAGACTGGTCTTTTAGATCCAGGAGATGCCATTGGAATGACTTATGCCTGGTACACACGGCAAGTTCTTTTTCCTTCCACCCAGCGAGCTGAATGGAAAAAAACTGAGGAGGTCTCTGTACTAACTATGCAATGTTAGTACAGTGATCTCCCGGCTGTGCTATTGTGTTCTGACAGGGGAACACCCCCCAGAATACACTGGTCAGCTGCTGGTTTTCCAGCATGCTCGTTTGACAGAGGCTGGTAGTGAGATTGGCTTCTGTCAGACAAGCACCCGTACACGCGGGCTGAAAGTTGTCCAGCTTCTACTGTAACTGTAATTTGGCCCGTGTGTATGGGGCTTTACCAGCAAACTGCTTATATTGCCCATAGTTATATTGATAAGCTATTTGCTGAGCCCCTATCTGCTATTTATTAGTAGAAGTGAATGGAAATGTTGAAACCACTGCCTGTGGGGTAATTGTGACTTTCTCATGACACTTTGCGCCAAGCAAGATAGCTATGGCTGTTTAGGGGGCATAGCTAGTCACTCAAAAGGGAGATCTCCGTACCAAAGTTCCAAACATTTGCATGTCATTTTTGATTACAGTAGATTACACTCATTAGAAACAACATTTTGCAGGTCTAAATTATCAAGAAGTTTCCAGTTTTTAATATCTTTACACATAAAGCTTTGTAAATTCCAAGAAACCTGTCACGGAAGAAACATGAAGGTTGGCATAGCTGACCTCTCCTGAAAATGCTGGTCACCCATAATGTACATGCAGATAAGGACTTGTTTACATCTTTCTTGATCTGCATATTTGTTTCAGGTCAGTAAATTAGAAAGTATTTAAGCCCGCATAACAGAATATCAGCCAAGCAAATAGCATAGCAATGAGGAGGTCAGCAAAGGTAGCCTTCACATGGCTGGCTTATGTTAAACAACTATCAATGCCCTGCAGGTCTGCATGCTTCTTAACATATAACACTTTTAATTAACAAGATTAGAGAGATGAAAAATAACCGACTTCTTTTTATGAGATGTGTAAGGAAAAGTATATTTCAGTTTAGAGTTGAAGTTTCACAACCAGACAAGTTCCCACATGTCACATGTGACTCATATTGAGCCAATGAGTGCCAAAAATCAGGTCTACTTTTTTTTTCTTTCTTTCTTCAATAAATCCAGATAAGTGATATATTTCGAGCGATTGTTAATATGCACCAAAAGTTTGTAAATGAAAGAGCATATTGTAGTAAAGTTTTGATGTTATTCCCAATCACGCTGGTGTGAACAGAAGTGTCTTACAAGATTTATTGCACTAGTGATCAGGCAAAAAGCTATTCAATGTGGTGTTGTCGCCATCACTTTCTTCTGGAGCGGCGAATGTCCTCAGTCTTTTGGGTTTTACTTTGCTCTGTTGGTCATTCTCTGGCAGTAGAGAAGAGATACATCTCATTTCTGTATAGGTGGCTGGATGACGCAGTTTCTGTTTTTGCCTCATAGTGGTAAGTTTGGCAGCAAGTGCAATGGTAGTTGTAATAAAGATTGTGCACACAACAGCAAGAATAAGTATAGTGAGCATACACTGTTTTATTAGCGACTGGGTAGATATTTTATCTTCTGAAGTGGTGGATGTTTGTGTTACTGGTACAGGTGTTGTGGAAGAACCTTTAAAATCTGGAATCCACCCAGTTGTTTTTCCATGTGTAGTTGGCTCAGCTGATGTCAATATGGGTTTGGATGGTGTGTCAGTAGGTATTTTTGATGGTTCAACAGCTGTAGTTTCTGTAGTTTCTTTCTCCCCTTTATTACTGGTACTATCAGGTATACTGCTTAGAACTTTATTAATTGTTGAATGGATTTGACCAGATGTGGTGGCTTCATTAACTGTATTCTCTGTAAAAACAGGCAAATCATCAGATTTGGTGGGACTTGGTGTAGAAAGTTGTTCTTGAGTGCTTTTAAATTTCATTTGTGTGGATATTGTTTTTATTGCTGCAGTGGGCGATTTGTCTGTTTGTGTTGTTTCAGCTCCAATGAGTTTTACTTCTTCTGTCGAAGTGTGATTTCGTTCGCTTGAGGGTGTGGTTTCATCTCCTTTAAGTTGCGCCATGACGGGAGGTTTCTTATATGGAGCTTGGGATGGCAACACAATAAGCGGGACCCCTGGAGACTTTTCCACTGGGGATTTTGAGTCCTTTTCAGTCTTTGAAGGGAACTTCTTATCTGGCTGAGGTTCAGCTTTCTTTTTATCTGAAATATCTCTTACCATGCGGATTAAAGTAAGGAGTGTTTTATCTGATTTGTCTTGTGTTTTCCATTCGAATGCTAGAGGAGGACTCCTATTGTCTTCTCTACTATGGGAATCAGTCAAAGAGGATTGATCTGGAAGGGGATGCTTGTAACCAGTGGCAGAGGAGAGGACTGTTAGGTACAGCAAAATCGTAGCCCACGGCGAAGGCATCATCCCTGTGCCAGAGATATTACAATTAATTCATATGAAATAATGGTACATCATATTTGTTAACGATAACCTCTAAAGCAAATACATTTGTATATAAAAATAAATACGTGTGTGTTAAGCTCTAGCTAAGAAAAGAAGTGAATGAATATGTGATAAAAGAAGTGCTAGATTGCTGGCAGCTGTGTCAATCACTCTGATAATCTACAACACATTGACACTGATTACATTTTAGGCTTAAAGTGATTGTAAAGCTTTAATTTTTTTTATTAAAATAATAAACATGTTATACTTACCTGCCCTATGCAGTAATTTTGCACAGTGTGGCCCGGATCCTCCTCTTCTCGAGGTCCCTCGCTGACGCTCTTGGCCCCTCCCTACTGTCGGGTGCCCCCACAGCAAGCAGCTTGCTATGGGGACACCCAAACTGCTGCTCTGTGTGTCCATTCACACCGCTCTCTCCTGTGATTGCCAATAGCCAATCAGGAGTGCAAGTTCCTGAAGAGGCAAGGCTCTCATGGACATCGCTGGATCAAGAGGGGGCTCAGGTAAGTATTGGGGGGGGGGGGGGCTGCTGCACACAGAAGGTTTTTTCCTTCATGCATAGAATGCATGAAGGTAAAAAAAACCTTGTGCCTTTACAACCACTTTAGGCCCGGCCTTACCTTTAGTTTTATCCAGTTGTACAGACTCTTCTCCTTTACTGAAATTGCTTACTCTGATTTTACTGCCCACTGTGAGCTTCTTACAGTGTTCATCAAAAGCTGAAGCAAGGCAGATTGAGCATGCCTCACTGCATTTCAGTTCCGTAAATCATGTGAGCATTACATGATTACATGCAAATGCAGCATGCCTAGAAAAGTTCACTACTCCAGACTATCATCCACCTATCAAGGCATTTTGATATGTGCTTAACCATACCTCCCAACTTTTTTCAGATGGGAATGAGGGACGCCTATTAGCAAATGTATGTAGGCATAGGACATGCCCCCTTAAAGGAGAATTATACAAAAAAAGATTAGTTAAACCCACAAATGCTTTTTACGACTACAATTACTTTATATTGGCTTTTGAAATTTAAAAATGCAGCAATTTAGAAATTGGATGATAGGTTTAGCACTGGGAAACACTTTTTCAAAGATAAAAAGTGAATTTTATATACAACTATATAGATCAGACCAAAATGACCGACAAATGAGGAGGAATGAGGGATAGAGGGATTTTATTTCTAATCAGGGACAGTCCCTCAAAATCAGGGACCGTTGGGAGCCATGGTTTAACACTTCCCAAGAGACAGATGACAAATCTTAAAGTACAACTAAAGGCAAAACATTTTTAGTTTTGGACAGAGGGTAGATGAATTGCAGCCCCTGTCAGGTTTATAGAGCTGTCTGTGCCCCCCATTAGGGAGATTTACTCTCTCTACTTGTCCTGTGTACCATTATCATTAAAAGTAAAAGAATATCACACATTTTGGGTTGAGTCCCCAAGGGATTCCCTTAATTTGCAGGAATTTCCTTTCACTTCCTGTTTTGGCTATTGGGCAGAAATAAGGTTGCCACCTGTCCGGGATTCACCCGGACAGTCAGGGTTTTGAATCCTGTGTCCGGGTTTCAAGAAGACTGGGCTGTGGCTCCTCAAGTAACCAAGATAGTCACACACAAATCTGCTGCCGTCCGGGAGCTGTGGGCAGCTGTCTGGGGGCAGGTTCGACATCACTGGGGGGCAGGCCGATGATGTCAGCAAGTGCATGACTATGCATACCGCATTACTACTCTCCCTGGGGCACCCAAAGGTGTCCCAGGGTGCTAAAGTGTTCAGGTTTGGCTTGAAGAAAAGGTGGCAACTCTAGGCAGAAAGTGAAAGGAAAACTCTGCAATGGGACACACATGACAAAAAATAAACTGATAGGGGATATGACCCTCCCTTACTCTATTGGAAATGAAAAAAAAAAAAAGCTTTGTCTATAGTTCTACTTTAGGAGGAATACTGAGGCATTGTGCTGTTATGTTTTCAGGAAGCTATGTATAGCACCCTACTGGCCCGACCCACCAGCTATTGCCTGCATTCCATATAGAAGAACAGAGAGCCCGTGATGACTTCACTGGGTCTAAAATATGATGCGTAATGAAAATGGAAAGGTTTTATTTAAAGAAGTCATTAACGTGTTGATGAGGTGAAAGAGAAAAACCAGGGAAGACAAAATATAAGCAGATTAAAGTGGTTGTTAATAACCCACTTTCACTACGTCATATAATCCTCCTTGTTTCCTATTATGACAAGTGCTCCTGTCTTTGGGTTTTATAAAAAAAAAACTGTATTTCAGAGAGGCTCCCTGCGATCATGTGACCGGCCAACTCTGTCCTCTCCCCGGCTGACAGATGCAGTGGGTGGGGCCTAGATTCCCCAGCTGATGTCAGCTTAGATGAGAGGAGAGACAGAAAGCCGGCCGGTCACATGATCGCGGAGATCTGCTCTGAAATACTGTAAAAGAGGCATTTTTTTTATAAAACACACAGACAAGAGCTCCTGTTATTAGGACACAGCGAGGATTATATAGGACAGCGAGTTATTTGAGCAGCAGGAGGAGAGGGGGGTGGGCACTTACACAAGCAGACTGGCAGGGAGGGGGGAGAGAGCACAGAGAAGGACAGCGCAAGGCTGCGGATGACGGAGGGATGTACACTGACCACTGTAGTCAGGGCTCAGTAGCTCTGATTTTCGTGGTCAGCACAGAGAGGGGGACACAGGAAGTGGCAGGATCAGCCAGGTTTTTTACAGTTTAGAGAGGGGCAGATTAGACAGCACAGGCACTGTGCTGTTTAATCTGCTTTAACGGACAGGATCTCTAATTTTTTTTTTTTTTTTTTTTTTAGATTAACAAACACCTTCAACTACATCTTTAAAATAATAGGCATGTTTTATGAAATATAAACATATGGATAAATTAAATTTTGGATATGACCATTACATCTACAGCGGTACTGTATATTGAAAGTATGTGAAAAAGAGAAATAGATATAATGGCCTTGAATAAATAAATAATGTTTTCGGTGGGTAAGGGCTTTACACAGCCTGAAGTACATGGCTGTGTAAAGCCTGAAGTACACCATTCACCATGAGCAAAGACAGGTACATGTCTTGTCACCCATCACCCTTGGTGAAAGATCTGCCACTCCCTTGTCACGTTACATTCAGCTACCCATCACATTTTGCTACCCACTGGAGTGCGCATGTGCGACGCTGCCATATGCGTTCCAACAATGATGTAAGACCGCTTTGCCACAGGGCCGCTCGCCACGCTTCGGGCATGGCCTCCCTTCGCTCGGCATAATTATTATCTAACTCTATGTCCACTTGGATGGTGGGGCTTGAACGTGGACTCAGGGGTGTGGCCACAAAATTCTGCGCAAGCGCAGATCGCCACAGTGTTGGAACGCATATGGCAGCGTCCCGCATGCGCAGTCCAGCGGGTAGCCAAATGTGATGGGTCACCATATGTGACACTACACCCTCACTACCTGAAAAAACAGAGAAATGTAATCATTTTAGAACATACAAGCACACTTTCCAAATTCCGGAAAGCTTTCATCATCCTAGGCTGACTTTATAGTTACTTAGCATAGTGACATCGGGTTGATTTACTTTAAAAGGAAAGTAGCACTTTGCAAGGGAATATTCCCCAGAGCTTAGTGAATACAAGGAAGTTTCGTTTTGTAAAGAATACCCAATCATGTGCAAGGAAAATAAACCAAACAGCATTTTGCTTGCACGTGATTGAATGATTGAAGTCAGCTGAGCTTTACTTCATTCACCAAGCTCTGATTAAAATTCCCTTGCAAAGTGCACAGATTATCAGCCTTTAGAAAATCGACCCCAATATATCCTGCTGTATATTAGTATTTGTTACCTGAAGTTGATTGTCATTTCCAGAGCTTTAGTTATTGATACTCATAAAAAAATATTTGCAATGTGCAAACCTCAATACTGTCAGTATGTTAACATTTACTGTAAAAATACCAAGGGTGTCTTCACCACCAGTGTTTCGCAACCTCTTTATGACATATGTCTCCAGCTGTACACTACAACATTTCAGGAAGTGATGCTTATGCTTCTAGCACTTTGAAAACTGTTGTCAGAAAAGGACATCAGTATCTAAATGCAGACTTGACACAGTCAATCTAATAGTAACCCATGACATTTCACCGAAGGGAAACTGCATATCTTTCCAATATCCCTGCTTTTTATAAAAAATAAAAAAAATATTACTATGGTTACAGCAATGAAGTACGACTTTCCAGCCTGCAATGTCAAGCTCAATCTGTTATGTTATTAGTCTTACCCTTACTGTCATTATATTTGAACAAATTGTATATATACCTCAAAAACAGGGGCAATATTGGCAATATTGTGGCACGTAGAGACCAATAAACCCCACAAACAGGGGCAATATTGTGGCACGCTGATATCAATAAACCCCACAATTAGGGGCAGCATTGTGGCACGCAGAGACTAATAAACCCCACTAACAGGGGCAGCATTGTGGCACGCAGAGACCAATAAACCCCAAAAACAGGGGCAGCATTGTGGCACACAGAGGCCAATTAACCTCACAAACAGAGGCAGCATTGTGGCACGCAGAGACCAATTAACCTCACAAACAGGGGCAGCATTGTGGCACACAGAGACTAATAAACCCCACAAACAGGGGCAATATTGTGGCACGCTGAGATCAAAAAACCCCACAATCAGGGGCAGTATTGTGGCACGCAGAGATCAATAAACCCCACAAACAGAGGTAGCATTGTGGCACACAGAGATCAATAAACCTCAAAAACAGGGGCAATATTGTGCCAGGCAGAGATCAATAAACCCCACAAACGGGGCAATATTGTGGCACTATAGCTTTAGCACTACCAGTCTTTTCATGTGACAACACTGAAGAAATGACACTTTGCTACAATGTAAAGTAGTGAGTGTACAGCTTGTATAACAGTGTAAATTTATGATATAACAAATATTCATAAAAAATAAAACCACACATTAAATATAAAAATCTAAAACATATATAAAATTTGCATGAAGTGAAAATGTTTTGCAAATCAGTGATGAAAAACAAAAGCAATGTCCCATTCCAGTAGAGAATCCGTGTAATAAAAGAAATCAGTAAAAATCCATACAGTGTAAAAAATGATAATCCAAAAGAAAAGTATAGTGAAGAAAGATCCTTTATCCAAGATGCTTCACACCTGAGTGAGTATTAAATCTTACCGACTAAAAATGAACAGCAGAAGTGTTGTCACATGAAAAGATAGAATAAAATATTTACAAAAATGTGAGGGGTGTACTCACTTTTGTGAGATACTGTATATAAAATCCATATATATTGCAGGCATTGAAAAATGTATGTGCTGGATGGAAACAGAATTATCTGTAGTGTGGGCGCAAAACTCACATTCGTGCTGTTTCATTACTGAAACTTGATTAAAATTGTGACAAAAACAGACTTTAATATACTTGCATTAAATTAGAAACTAGTGGGGAATAAATGGAAAAAAATGCTCACCTACACATTTAATTAGCTGCATTTTCGGGTTCTTTTCTAGATTCTATTCTATGTGTACTCGGTAGATTGAGGACAATATTTTGGCCTATTCAAAAAGGTAAAAAGAACGTTGTAGCAAATAACTTCAGCCGATATTGATCCATTTTTTACTGGTTTTAGTTCAGTAAGGAAAATGTGTGCGCCTGCCACAGATTAGTGAATGTCAGACGTTGTCATGATACTGCTTATTGATGAATAAGTCTTTCTCTGTTGTGACGCTATGATACTGTAATACTATGAAGTGGCACTGTTGTGGCACTATGATACTGTAATACTGTGAAGTGGCACTGTTATGGTACTATGATACTGTAATGGGGCGTACACACGGTCGGACTTTTCAGCTACAAAAGTCCGACAGCCTGTCCGACAGACTTTCGACGGACTTTCGACGGACTTGCGGCGGACTTTCTAACGAACAGACTTGCCTACACACGATCACACAAAAGTCCGTCGAATTCTTACGTGATGACGTACACCGGACTAAAATAAGGAAGTTGATAGCCAGTAGCCAATAGCTGCCCTAGCGTGGGTTTTTGTCCGTCAGACTAGCATACAGACGAGCGGATTTTTCGACCGGACTCGAGTCCGTCGGAAAGATTTGAATCATGTTTCAAATCTAAAGTCCGTCGGATTTGAGGCTGAAAAAGTCCGTTGAAAGTCCGGAGAAGCCCACACACGATCGGATTACCAGCCAGCTTTAGTCCGTCAGCGTCCGTTGGACTTTTGTAGACGAAAAGTCCGACCGTGTGTACGCGGCATAATACTGTGAAGTGGCACTGTTGTGGCACTATGATACTGTAATACTATGAAGTGGCACTATGATACTGTAATACTATGCAGTGGCACTGTTGTGGCACTATGATACTGTAATACTATGAAGTGGCACTGTTGTGGCACTATGATACTGTAATACTATGAAGTGGCACTATGATACTGTAATACTATGAAGTGGCACTGTTGTGGCACTATGATGCTGTAATACTATGAAGTGGCACTATGATACTGTAATACTATGAAGTGGCACTGTTGTGGCACTATGATACTGTAATACTATGAAGTGGCACTATGATACTGTAATACTATGAAGTGGCACTGTTGTGGCACTATGATGCTGTAATACTATGAAGTGGCACTATGATACTGTAATACTATGAAGTGGCACTGTTGTGGCACTATGATACTGTAATAATATGAAGTGGCACTGTTGTGGCACTATGATACTGTAATACTATGAAGTGGCACTATGATACTGTAATACTGTGAAGTGGCACTGTTGTGGCACTATGATACTGTAATACTATGAAGTGGCACTATGATACTGTAATAATATGAAGTGGCACTGTTGTGGCACTATGATACTGTAATACTATGAAGTGGCACTATGATACTGTAATACTATGAAGTGGCACTGTTGTGGCACTATGATACTGTAATACTATGAAGTGGCACTGTTGTGGCACTATGATGCTGTAATACTATGAAGTGGCACTATGATACTGTAATACTATGAAGTGGCACTGTTGTGGCACTATGATACTGTAATAATATGAAGTGGCACTGTTGTGGCACTATGATACTGTAATACTATGAAGTGGAACTATGATACTGTAATACTGTGAAGTGGCACTGTTGTGGCACTATGATACTGTAATACTATGAAGTGGCACTATGATACTGTAATACTATGAAGTGGCACTATGATACTGTAATACTATGAAGTGGCACTGTTATGGTACTATGATACTGTAATGGGGCGTACACACGGTCGGACTTTTCAGCTACAAAAGTCCGACAGCCTGTCCGACAGACTTTCGACGGACTTTCGACGGACTTGCGGCGGACTTTCTAACGAACAGACTTGCCTACACACGATCACACAAAAGTCCGTCGAATTCTTACGTGATGACGTACACCGGACTAAAATAAGGAAGTTGATAGCCAGTAGCCAATAGCTGCCCTAGCGTGGGTTTTTGTCCGTCAGACTAGCATACAGACGAGCGGATTTTTCGACCGGACTCGAGTCCGTCGGAAAGATTTGAATCATGTTTCAAATCTAAAGTCCGTCGGATTTGAGGCTGAAAAAGTCCGTTGAAAGTCCGGAGAAGCCCACACACGATCGGATTACCAGCCAGCTTTAGTCCGTCAGCGTCCGTTGGACTTTTGTAGACGAAAAGTCCGACCGTGTGTACGCGGCATAATACTGTGAAGTGGCACTGTTGTGGCACTATGATACTGTAATACTATGAAGTGGCACTATGATACTGTAATACTATGAAGTGGCACTGTTGTGGCACTATGATACTGTAATACTATGAAGTGGCACTGTTGTGGCACTATGATACTGTAATACTATGAAGTGGCACTGTTGTGGCACTATGATACTGTAATACTGTGAAGTGGCACTGTTATGGTACTATGATACTGTAATGGGGCGTACACACGGTCGGACTTTTCAGCTACAAAAGTCCGACAGCCTGTCCGACAGACTTTCGACGGACTTTCGACGGACTTGCGGCGGACTTTCTAACGAACAGACTTGCCTACACACGATCACACAAAAGTCCGTCGAATTCTTACGTGATGACGTACACCGGACTAAAATAAGGAAGTTGATAGCCAGTAGCCAATAGCTGCCCTAGCGTGGGTTTTTGTCCGTCAGACTAGCATACAGACGAGCGGATTTTTCGACCGGACTCGAGTCCGTCGGAAAGATTTGAATCATGTTTCAAATCTAAAGTCCGTCGGATTTGAGGCTGAAAAAGTCCGTTGAAAGTCCGGAGAAGCCCACACACGATCGGATTACCAGCCAGCTTTAGTCCGTCAGCGTCCGTTGGACTTTTGTAGACGAAAAGTCCGACCGTGTGTACGCGGCATAATACTGTGAAGTGGCACTGTTGTGGCACTATGATACTGTAATACTATGAAGTGGCACTGTTGTGGCACTATGATACTGTAATACTATGAAGTGGCACTGTTGTGGCACTATGATACTGTAATACTATGAAGTGGCACTATGATACTGTAATACTATGAAGTGGCACTGTTGTGGCACTATGATGCTGTAATACTATGAAGTGGCACTATGATACTGTAATACTATGAAGTGGCACTGTTGTGGCACTATGATACTGTAATAATATGAAGTGGCACTGTTGTGGCACTATGATACTGTAATACTATGAAGTGGCACTATGATACTGTAATACTGTGAAGTGGCACTGTTGTGGCACTATGATACTGTAATACTATGAAGTGGCACTATGATACTGTAATAATATGAAGTGGCACTGTTGTGGCACTATGATACTGTAATACTATGAAGTGGCACTATGATACTGTAATACTATGAAGTGGCACTGTTGTGGCACTATGATACTGTAATACTATGAAGTGGCACTGTTGTGGCACTATGATGCTGTAATACTATGAAGTGGCACTATGATACTGTAATACTATGAAGTGGCACTGTTGTGGCACTATGATACTGTAATAATATGAAGTGGCACTGTTGTGGCACTATGATACTGTAATACTATGAAGTGGAACTATGATACTGTAATACTGTGAAGTGGCACTGTGATACTGTAATACTATGAAGTGGCACTATGATACTGTAATACTATGAAGTGGCACTGTTGTGGCACTATGATACTGTAACACTATGAAGTGGCACTATGATACTGTAATACTATGAAGTGGCACTGTTATGGTACTATGATACTGTAATGGGGCGTACACACGGTCGGACTTTTCAGCTACAAAAGTCCGACAGCCTGTCCGACAGACTTTCGACGGACTTTCGACGGACTTGCGGCGGACTTTCTAACGAACAGACTTGCCTACACACGATCACACAAAAGTCCGTCGAATTCTTACGTGATGACGTACACCGAACTAAAATAAGGAAGTTGATAGCCAGTAGCCAATAGCTGCCCTAGCGTGGGTTTTTGTCCGTCAGACTAGCATACAGACGAGCGGATTTTTCGACCGGACTCGAGTCCGTCGGAAAGATTTGAATCATGTTTCAAATCTAAAGTCCGTCGGATTTGAGGCTGAAAAAGTCCGTTGAAAGTCCGGAGAAGCCCACACACGATCGGATTACCAGCCAGCTTTAGTCCGTCAGCGTCCGTTGGACTTTTGTAGACGAAAAGTCCGACCGTGTGTACGCGGCATAATACTGTGAAGTGGCACTGTTGTGGCACTATGATACTGTAATACTATGAAGTGGCACTATGATACTGTAATACTATGAAGTGGCACTGTTGTGGCACTATGATACTGTAATACTATGAAGTGGCACTGTTGTGGCACTATGATACTGTAATACTATGAAGTGGCACTATGATACTGTAATACTATGAAGTGGCACTGTTGTGGCACTATGATGCTGTAATACTATGAAGTGGCACTATGATACTGTAATACTATGAAGTGGCACTGTTGTGGCACTATGATACTGTAATAATATGAAGTGGCACTGTTGTGGCACTATGATACTGTAATACTGTGAAGTGGCACTGTTGTGGCACTATGATACTGTAATACTATGAAGTGGCACTATGATACTGTAATAATATGAAGTGGCACTGTTGTGGCACTATGATACTGTAATACTATGAAGTGGCACTGTTGTGGCACTATGATGCTGTAATACTATGAAGTGGCACTATGATACTGTAATACTATGAAGTGGCACTGTTGTGGCACTATGATACTGTAATAATATGAAGTGGCACTGTTGTGGCACTATGATACTGTAATACTATGAAGTGGAACTATGATACTGTAATACTGTGAAGTGGCACTGTTGTGGCACTATGATACTGTAATACTATGAAGTGGCACTATGATACTGTAATACTATGAAGTGGCACTGTTGTGGCACTATGATACTGTAACACTATGAAGTGGCACTATGATACTGTAATACTATGAAGTGGCACTATGATACTGTAATACTATGAAGTGGCACTGTTGTGGCACTATGATACTGTAATACTATGAAGTGGCACTATGATACTGTAATACTGTGAAGTGGCACTGTTGTGGCACTATGATACTGTAATACTATGAAGTGGCACTATGATACTGTAATACTATGAAGTGGCACTGTTGTGGCACTATGATACTGTAATACTATGAAGTGGCACTATGATACTGTAATACTATGAAGTGGGACTGTTGTGGCACTATGATACTGTAATACTACGAAGTGGCACTGTTGTGGCACTATGATACTGTAATACTGTGAAATGGCACTGTTGTGGTACTATGATACTGTAATACTGTGAAGTAGCACTGTTGTGGCACTATGATACTGTAATACTATGAAGTGGCACTGTTGTGGTACTATGATACTGTAATACTATGAAGTGGCACTATGATACTGTAATACTATGAAGTGGCACTATGATACTGTAATACTATGAAGTGGCACTGTTGTGGCATTATGATACTGTAATACTATGAAGTGGCACTGTTGTGGCACTATGATACTGTAATACTATGAAGTGGCACTATGATACTGTAATACTATGAAGTGGCACTGTTGTGGCACTATGATGCTGTAATACTATGAAGTGGCACTATGATACTGTAATACTATGAAGTGGCACTGTTGTGGCACTATGATACTGTAATACTATGAAGTGGCACTGTTGTGGCACTATGATACTGTAATACTATGAAGTGGCACTGTTGTGGCACTATGATACTGTAATACTATGAAGTGGCACTGTTGTGGCACTATGATACTGTAATCTCATGTATATAAGACAGCTTTTACGGACTGCATGGATCCTTTCAACTACTGTCCTAAAGAAGTGTATAGTGCAATGTCCCTACCACAGTTTAGCTTTAAACCCCCGCTTGCCATAGTCGATCCTAGTATGGATTTATACATGTGAAAGCCTCAGTCAATGCCGCTCTTCGGACCATGCCCCCTAGGATCAGCTATGGCAAGCGGCGATGTCAAGCTAAAATGTTCGATGCTCACTGGATGAGTTTTTTAGACTGGTATCTCTACTATCCTGAGCACTAATGGGGCTCTACACCTCAGCCTGGAGCGGCACCACCAAGTACTTATGTTCCCACCACAGTCCTCTAATCACACATTCATTAGAGCCAATATGGTCCTAAAGCAGTATTAAACCCAAAAGAAAACATTTATTATATGGCAGCTTACCAATTCTTAAATGTGATGCCTGCATTAGTTTTCTTTTAGACCTCTTTCACACGAGCGGCTGTTCTGCCGCTGTTAAAAGCATGTTTTGTTATTTTGAAATTCAGAGGATCCTGGCACAGGGTTCACTTGCAGTTGTACATTGTGATTAGCTGCATTTACATGCGGCTGTGTTTAGCTGTGTTTGGAACATTTTTGTCATTTCTGATGTGCTTCCTGTTGTTTTTTTTTTTCTTGTTGCCGCTGCTATCTGCAGGAGAAATAGTACACTGTGATTACCTGCGGTTATGTGCAGATAGCTGCGCTAAACCAGTCCTGGACGCAGTCACATTTATTTTTTCTAACTGCACAAAACCGTCACTAGATGCAATGTGTGAATGGAGCCATAGGAAAGCATTCTGGGAGTTTAGGTGCGGTAGATAACTTCATCCGTCCGCAGCTAAAAGCTGAATTCTATTCACCCGTGTGAAAGGGGCCTTATAGTCTTTCTTTATTTTCACCTGGTTTTCCAGCCAGTAAAGTCTGTTGTTTTTCAACAGAGCAAGCTGTCCTGGAGATGTACCAGTTAGAGGGCTGAGACATTATTAGTATTATTATTAGGTACACCTGTTCAATTGCTTTGTAACAGAAACTGCTAATCAGCCAATCACATGGCAGCAACTCAATGCATTTAGGCATCTAGACGTGGTGAAGATGACTTGCTGAAGTTCAAACTGAGCATCAGAATGGGGAAGAAAGGGGGATTTAAATGACTTTGAATGTGGCATGGTTGTTGGTGTCAGACGTGCTGGTCTGAGTATTTCAAAAACTGCTGATTTACTGGAATTTTCACACACAGCCATCTCTAGGGTTTACAGAGAATGGTCTGAAAAAGAGAAAATATCCAGTGAGTGTCAGTTGTGTGGATGAAAATGCCTTGTTGATGTCAGAGGAGAATGGGCAGACTGGTTTGAGATGATAGAAAGGCAACAGTAAGGCCCCTTTCACACTTATACGACTTCAAAGTCGCGCGATTTTACAGCGATTTCATGGCTGCTATTTTGCAGCGATTTTACTGTGATTTGGGAGCAGTACTACTTTGTATGACTTTGCCACAACTTTGGCATTAACCATTCTCAGCTTGTGCTTACAAAGTCGTAATGAAATCGTGTCTATATTATTCAGGTACGATTTGCATGCTACTTGAGGGTTTAACATTGAGGTCTATGGAGTACAAATCGTATGAAAGTTGGACCAAAGTAGTGCAGGGACTACTTTTGAAGTCGGCACGACTTAAAGTCGTGCCAATATGAATGGTAGTCATTGAAAATCATGGAGAATGACTTGTCATACAATTTTGCAGTACAAAATCATGGGACAAGTCGTATAAGTGTGAAAGGGGACTAACTCAAATAACCTCTCGTTACAACCAAGGTATGCAGAATACCATCTCTGAATGCACAACACATCAAACCTTGAAGCAGATGGGCTACAGCAGCAGAAGACCACACCGGGTGCCACTCCTGTCAGCTAAGAACAGGAAAATGAGGCTACAATTCGCACAGGCTCACCAAAATTGGACATAGAAGATTGGAAAAACGTTGCCTGGTCTGATGAGTCTTGATTTCAGCTGAGACATTCAGATGGTAGGGTCAGAATTTGGTGTAAACAACATGAAAGCATGGATCCATCCTGCCTTGTATCAGTGGCTCAGGCTGGTGGTGGTGGTGGTGTAATGGTGTGGGGGATATTTTCTTGGTACACTTTGGGCCCCTTAGTACCAATTGAGCATGGATTAACCACTTCAGCCCTGGAAGGATTTACCCCCTTCCTGACCAAGCCCTTTTTTGTGATACGGCACTGTGTCACTTTAACTGACAATTGCGCGGTCGTGTGCCGTTGTACCCAAACAAAATTGACGTCCTTTTTTTCCCCACATATAGAGCTTTCTTTTGATGGTATTTGATCACCTCTGCGGTTTTTATTTTTGCGCTATAAAAAAAAAAAAGAGCAACAATTTTGAAAAAAAGCAATAATTTTTACTTTTTGCTATAATAAATATTTTTTCCACGGTTTGGGCCGATATGTATTCTTCTAAATATTTTTGATTAAAAAAAAAAAATCGCAATAAGCGTATATTGATTAGTTTGCGCAAAATTTATCGCGTCTACAAAATAGGGGATAGATTTATGGCATTTTTATTAATATTTTTTTTTTACTAGTAAGGGCGGTGATCTGCGATTTTTATCATGACTGCGACATTGCGGCGGACACATCGGACACTTTTGACACTATTTTGGGACCATTGGCATTTATGCAGCGATCAGTGCTATAAAAATGCATTGATTACTGTATAAATGTCACTGGCAGGGAAGGGGTTGAACAAAAGGGGGCTGAAGATATAGTAAAATCAAATCATTTCTTTTGAAGAATAATAGGAAAATAAAAAAAGGTAGTGGGACTTTATATATAGACACTCGGGAGCGGGAATAAAATTAATAATTTTTAATGGAATCAAATGATTATAGAGTTTCTGTATTCGAATAATTCAATGCATGATGCTATATATAAAATCATTCGTACAACTATTACAATTCATTGAAACCAGAAAAGATATACATACATACATGTTCCAACAAGGAATCAATACATAATACATAATGTAAAAACATTTAGAGCATGATTACATGATTAATTGGAAAAGTTGGAGACCAAAAAGAAAAGGGAGGGTTGCAGATCATAGGGGGCAAAAAACAAATTATTATGGAACGGCCTGGTGGAATGCATCAATATGTACACTAGGTTGATATTGGCTCTACGCGTTTCAAGGTATTTGACCTATCATCAGGAGCAAGGAACCATAGTGATAATCTAAAAATTAAAAGAAAAATTGTTTCATTGAAAGTATAAAGGGAGAAAAAAAAAAAAAAAAAAAAGGAAAAGACTCAGAACAGGCAGGAAGGGTCCTCCCTGATGGACCCGAACCGCCTGTGCACTTACATGTATGGTCCACACAGTGGCGGTGCGGCCATGAAACGCACAGGCCAAGCCAATCATGCCATGCACGGGAGCTGAGGGGACATGTAGCAACGGGCAAGACACAGGAATGGACGACGTCCCGCAGGAGTGTCATTGTGGATGATGGTGAAACAAAGGGACCAAATCTGTAGGGGAAAGAAAATGAAGTGGCTGTGAAGTGGATGTGGGGCAAGGTGAAGGAAATGGGTGGAGAGGGAGGAGATGTGGAACAAGGGGAGGAATGAAGGGGGTTAAAAAAGGGTTAGTGTGATTAGAAAAAAGGTTGAGAACATGAGAAAGGTAGATGGAATAGGAATAGGAAAATGAAAATGAAAAGGGGAAAAAAAGAGAGGGTAGGATAGGCGGGGTGATATAAGAGGGGCAAGATAAGGAACAGAATAGAGAAGGAAAGGCAAGAGAAAAAGAAAGGGCAGGAGTGAGAAGGAGGAAAGGGAAAATTGCAAGGATATGAAGGTGATGAAGGGAAAGTGGAACTCGGTTTGAAAGTCAAGAATAATGAAGGAGAAAATGTGTACCTGATAAACAAAGTGTCCAGACAAAATTGCATTGATGCATAGGTGATAGATAGGAAGATGGAAACAAGTGTGTACCAAACGAGGTGCGGAATCCAAGCGGGAATGGGGTCCATAGCCGTCAAGCCCCCGCAGTCATGCCCCCAACGTCAGACGCTGGCCCACAGATGGGGAGAGAAGGGGAGGACGCCGACAGCCCAGGAACCAAGCCAGTGATGGCTCCACCGGCGGCGGCGGCAGCCAAACCACCCCCCAATGGGCCAGGAGATGATGATCACTCGGACGGCACGCCGCGCTATAAGGCGCCAGCGTGTCCGGCCGGGATGTGTGACGTCGACGCGCAGTGAGCACAACCCCGCCCACCCTCCGTCACAACAGGGTGGAGGGGGGGTCCGCAGTGCGCGTCGCAGCTCCCGAACAAGACCGAGAGGCAGGCCCGGCAGACCAGCAGACGCACGCACCACTGCGTGCATGTAAGAAGAAACGAGATAAAAAATAAATACAAAAAATTGGAAATAAAGCTAGAATTGGAGATCAAAAAAGGGAAATGAGAAAGGACAATAACTAAGATTATCAAAACAAATAAAAATTAGTATTGAATTGAAAAGTGATATTAATGATTATAGAAGCAATTAAACCTCTGGCAGGTAGAGGTGGGAGTCAAAATAATATTTTAATGTAAATTTTTGGTTAACGCCGCCGTGTGCCTATCATCCCTAATTGGTTAATATTAATTGGGAAAAAAAGGGTAGAGGGAATTAGTGGGACTTTATATGAGGTATAGGGGTGCCGTTCAGGTCCCCCCCTCCATCCCGGTTAAATGAAGAATAATAAGAAAATAAAAAAAGGTAGCGGGACTTTATATATAGACACTCGGGAGCGGGAATAAAATTAATAATTTTTAATGGAATCAAATGATTATAGAGTTTCTGTATTCGAATAATTCAATGCATGATGCTATATATAAAATCATTCGTACAACTATTACAATTCATTGAAACCAGAAAAGATATACATACATACATGTTCCAACAAGGAATCAATACATAATACATAATGTAAAAACATTTAGAGCATGATTACATGATTAATTGGAAAAGTTGGAGACCAAAAAGAAAAGGGAGGGTTGCAGATCATAGGGGGCAAAAAACAAATTATTATGGAACGGCCTGGTGGAATGCATCAATATGTACACTAGGTTGATATTGGCTCTACGCGTTTCAAGGTATTTGACCTATCATCAGGAGCAAGGAACCATAGTGATAATCTAAAAATTAAAAGAAAAATTGTTTCATTGAAAGTATAAAGGGAGAAAAAAAAAAAAAAAAAAAGGAAAAGACTCAGAACAGGCAGGAAGGGTCCTCCCTGATGGACCCGAACCGCCTGTGCACTTACATGTATGGTCCACACAGTGGCGGTGCGGCCATGAAACGCACAGGCCAAGCCAATCATGCCATGCACGGGAGCTGAGGGGACATGTAGCAACGGGCAAGACACAGGAATGGACGACGTCCCGCAGGAGTGTCATTGTGGATGATGGTGAAACAAAGGGACCAAATCTGTAGGGGAAAGAAAATGAAGTGGCTGTGAAGTGGATGTGGGGCAAGGTGAAGGAAATGGGTGGAGAGGGAGGAGATGTGGAACAAGGGGAGGAATGAAGGGGGTTAAAAAAGGGTTAGTGTGATTAGAAAAAAGGTTGAGAACATGAGAAAGGTAGATGGAATAGGAATAGGAAAATGAAAATGAAAAGGGGAAAAAAAGAGAGGGTAGGATAGGCGGGGTGAAACAAGAGGGGCAAGATAAGGAACAGAATAGAGAAGGAAAGGCAAGAGAAAAAGAAAGGGCAGGAGTGAGAAGGAGGAAAGGGAAAATTGCAAGGATATGAAGGTGATGAAGGGAAAGTGGAACTCGGTTTGAAAGTCAAGAATAATGAAGGAGAAAATGTGTACCTGATAAACAAAGTGTCCAGACAAAATTGCATTGATGCATAGGTGATAGATAGGAAGATGGAAACAAGTGTGTACCAAACGAGGTGCGGAATCCAAGCGGGAATGGGGTCCATAGCCGTCAAGCCCCCGCAGTCATGCCCCCAACGTCAGACGCTGGCCCACAGATGGGGAGAGAAGGGGAGGACGCCGACAGCCCAGGAACCAAGCCAGTGATGGCTCCACCGGCGGCGGCGGCAGCCAAACCACCCCCCAATGGGCCAGGAGATAATGATCACTCGGACGGCACGCCGCGCTATAAGGCGCCAGCGTGTCCGGCCCGGATGTGTGACGTCGACGCGCAGTGAGCACAACCCCGCCCACCCTCCGTCACAACAGGGTGGAGGGGGGGTCCGCAGTGCGCGTCGCAGCTCCCGAACAAGACCGAGAGGCAGGCCCGGCAGACCAGCAGACGCACGCACCACTGCGTGCATGTAAGAAGAAACAAGATAAAAAATAAATACAAAAAATTGGAAATAAAGCTAGAATTGGAGATCTTTTTGGTCTCCAACTTTTCCAATTAATCATGTAATCATGCTCTAAATGTTTTTACATTATGTATTATGTATTGATTCCTTGTTGGAACATGTATGTATGTATATCTTTTCTGGTTTCAATGAATTGTAATAGTTGTACGAATGATTTTATATATAGCATCATGCATTGAATTATTCGAATACAGAAACTCTATAATCATTTGATTCCATTAAAAATTATTAATTTTATTCCCGCTCCCGAGTGTCTATATATAAAGTCCCGCTACCTTTTTTTATTTTCTTATTATTCTTCATTTAACCGGGATGGAGGGGGGGACCTGAACGGCACCCCTATACCTCATATAAAGTCCCACTAATTCCCTCTACCCTTTTTTTCCCAATTAATATTAACCAATTAGGGATGATAGGCACACGGCGGCGTTAACCAAAAATTTACATTAAAATATTATTTTGACTCCCACCTCTACCTGCCAGAGGTTTAATTGCTTCTATAATCATTAATATCACTTTTCAATTCAATACTAATTTTTATTTGTTTTGATAATCTTAGTTATTGTCCTTTCTCATTTCCCTTTTTTGATCTCCAATTCTAGCTTTATTTCCAATTTTTTGTATTTATTTTTTATCTCGTTTCTTCTTACATGCACGCAGTGGTGCGTGCGTCTGCTGGTCTGCCGGGCCTGCCTCTCGGTCTTGTTCGGGAGCTGCGACGCGCACTGCGGACCCCCCCTCCACCCTGTTGTGACGGAGGGTGGGCGGGGTTGTGCTCACTGCGCGTCGACGTCACACATCCCGGCCGGACACGCTGGCGCCTTATAGCGCGGCGTGCCGTCCGAGTGATCATTATCTCCTGGCCCATTGGGGGGTGGTTTGGCTGCCGCCGCCGCCGGTGGAGCCATCACTGGCTTGGTTCCTGGGCTGTCGGCGTCCTCCCCTTCTCTCCCCATCTGTGGGCCAGCGTCTGACGTTGGGGGCATGACTGCGGGGGCTTGACGGCTATGGACCCCATTCCCGCTTGGATTCCGCACCTCGTTTGGTACACACTTGTTTCCATCTTCCTATCTATCACCTATGCATCAATGCAATTTTGTCTGGACACTTTGTTTATCAGGTACACATTTTCTCCTTCATTATTCTTGACTTTCAAACCGAGTTCCACTTTCCCTTCATCACCTTCATATCCTTGCAATTTTCCCTTTCCTCCTTCTCACTCCTGCCCTTTCTTTTTCTCTTGCCTTTCCTTCTCTATTCTGTTCCTTATCTTGCCCCTCTTGTATCACCCCGCCTATCCTACCCTCTCTTTTTTTCCCCTTTTCATTTTCATTTTCCTATTCCTATTCCATCTACCTCTCTCATGTTCTCAACCTTTTTTCTAATCACACTAACCCTTTTTTAACCCCCTTCATTCCTCCCCTTGTTCCACATCTCCTCCCTCTCCACCCATTTCCTTCACCTTGCCCCACATCCACTTCACAGCCACTTCATTTTCTTTCCCCTACAGATTTGGTCCCTTTGTTTCACCATCATCCACAATGACACTCCTGCGGGACGTCGTCCATTCCTGTGTCTTGCCCGTTGCTACATGTCCCCTCAGCTCCCGTGCATGGCATGATTGGCTTGGCCTGTGCGTTTCATGGCCGCACCGCCACTGTGTGGACCATACATGTAAGTGCACAGGCGGTTCGGGTCCATCAGGGAGGACCCTTCCTGCCTGTTCTGAGTCTTTTCCTTTTTTTTTTTTTTTTTTTTCTCCCTTTATACTTTCAATGAAACAATTTTTCTTTTAATTTTTAGATTATCACTATGGTTCCTTGCTCCTGATGATAGGTCAAATACCTTGAAACGCGTAGAGCCAATATCAACCTAGTGTACATATTGATGCATTCCACCAGGCCGTTCCATAATAATTTGTTTTTTGCCCCCTATGATCTGCAACCCTCCCTTTTCTTTTTGGTCTCCAACTTTTCCAATTAATCATGTAATCATGCTCTAAATGTTTTTACATTATGTATTATGTATTGATTCCTTGTTGGAACATGTATGTATGTATATCTTTTCTGGTTTCAATGAATTGTAATAGTTGTACGAATGATTTTATATATAGCATCATGCATTGAATTATTTGAATACAGAAACTCTATAATCATTTGATTCCATTAAAAATTATTAATTTTATTCCCGCTCCCGAGTGTCTATATATAAAGTCCCGCTACCTTTTTTTATTTTCTTATTATTCTTCATTTAACCGGGATGGAGGGGGGGACCTGAACGGCACCCCTATACCTCATATAAAGTCCCACTAATTCCCTCTACCCTTTTTTTCCCAAATCATTTCTTTTATTTATACAATGAATCAAGATACAAATGAATTAAATTCTTAAAACTATAAACTCTGGTTACAGGCATCAGATGGACTTGTCCCCACCCCGCATGCTTAGATCTACTTTAGTCTTAACTACAACATGTGTCAAGATTGATTTGTTGTATTATATTATTATAACTATATCTAAATATATTGTTGTTGTGTATATTGGTATACCACGACCGTTGAGGTTCGATAAATATAATGGGTAATAATAGGTGGAGTCAACCACATACTGATAGCGAGGTGATGAAAAGTGGATGATGACTGTATAGGAAATCAGGTATCTATTGGGTGATCTGTGAATGTATGTATGTGGAGTGTGTATAGGTAACCAGTGTCAAGGTTTGAGGTGTGGGTGTGTGTGCAAGGGAATGGGGTAAAACAATATGACAAAACAACTAGGCCGGGGAAACTACAAACTGAGTGAATGAAAAAATAAAAGTAAAAAGTGTGTGAGAAAGGAGTGAAGGTGTGTGTGATGTGTGATTATCATTATGGATATGTACCCCAAATTATGTTGTTTTGTAATTAAATCTTTACCATAATAAGGCCTCATGCACATGGTCGTTTTAAAAAAACGTGTTGTAAAGCTAGGTCCGACGCCTGGAAAAAGCGGCGTTAAAAACTCGATTTTTACCGCGTTTTTGCACGTTTTTTAGCGTTAGCGTTAAGTAGCGTTTTTAAAGAAAAACACGTCTCTCAGCTATATGCACTCCCTTTGGAGCAAAAAAACGCCGGGGCTCAAAAACGCCGCATCGGCATTTTTGTGCGTTTCGCATTTTTACAGCTCTAGCGCCGTGCCACGGAACGCACTGGTCCTGGGTTTCTTTTACAGCTTAAAAACGCCTATGCCATTTGCAGCTCAAAAACGCCTAGGTGGGCATGAAGCCATAGACTAACATAGACAGGTGTTTTTAAGCTGCAAAAAAAGCTCAAAAAAGCAGCTGTAAAAACGTCCGTGTGCATGAGGCCTTAGGCTTAGAAGGAGTACTAATGCTGGTAGCAGTAGCAAGGTTGTAGAATAAGCATTGAAAAGTTGTTCAGTAGTGGGGGGGTTTAGTTTAGTGTGCTAAGTATAGTACTTACATTGACTACAATCCTATATGTATGTATGGAAGGAGCTCTCCTGGAATGGATGTCAATTTTATAATTGCATACAATGTACTGTATTGTTGACCTTTACTAACATTGATGGTACATTTCTAATGCCCTGAACACACAATAGGATTTTTCGACAACAAAATCCATGTTTTTTTTTTTCGACAGATGTTGGCTCAAACTTGTCTTGCATACACATGGTCACACAAATGTTGTCAGTAATTCCGAACGTCAAGAACGCGGTGACGTACAACACGTACGACGAGCCAAGAAAATGAAGTTCAATAGCCAGTGCGGCTTTTCTGCTTTATTCTGAGCATGTGTGGAACTTTGTGCCTCGGAATTGTGTACACACGATCAGAATTTACGCCAACGGATTTTGTTGTCGGAAAAATTTGAGAACCAGCTCTCAAATTAAATCAATTTAATTCATTTGGATCTGGATTCATTGTATAAATAAAATAAATGATTTGATTTTACTATATCTTCATCTCCTTTGACTAATATACCATGTCGCTAAAAAACCCCCTGGGGGAACATTTCCTCCTTTTTTCTATATATTCTTTGGGGTGTGCAGCCTCCGGACTCTCATTATATGCATTTTCCCATTTTATTTAAACACTAGGGGGCGATAAAGGAGTTAACTGTGTTCCCTCAGCATGTTCTAATTGTAGGGGGGGTGGGCTCACTAGAACATGACAGAGATCACTGCTCCCGATCACTGGGAGCAGTAGATCCCTGTCATGTTGCTAGGCAGAACAGGGAAATGCCTTGTTTACATAGGCATCTCCCTGTTCTGCTTCTCCATGCCACGATCGCAGGCCACCAGCGGACATGGAGCCCGCGGGCACGCTCCCGGGGCGCACGCGCCCGCTACCCGCGGATGATGCAGCGACGTACAGGTACGTTGTTTTGCGCACCCGTGCCACTTTGCCAACGTATATCAGCGTGAGCCAGTCGGCAAGTGGTTAAACACCACTGCCTACCTGAGTATTGTTGCTGACCATGGTGTGGAGGATGTTTTTGGCACACTTGGACCCCTTAGTACCAATTGAGCATCATTCAAATGCCACAGCCTACCTGAGTATTGTTGCTGACCATGTCCATCCCTTTATGACTACAGTGTACCCATCTTCTGATGACTACTTCCAGCAGGATAATGCACCATGTCACAAAGATCAAATCATCTCACCACTGGTTTCTTGAACATGACAATGAGGTCACTGTACTCCAATGGCCTCCACAGTCACCAGATCTCAATCCAATTTGGGATGTGGTGAAATGGGGGATTCACAGCCAACAAATCTGCAGCAACTGAGTGATGCTATCATGTCAATATGGACCAAAATCTTTGAGGAATGTTTCCAACACCTTGTTGAATCCATGCCATGAAGAATTAAGGCAGTTCTGAAGGCAAAAGGGGGTCCAACCCGGTACTAGCAAGGTGTACCTAATAAAGTGGTGGTTTAGTGTGTGTGTGTGTGTATATATATATGTATATATATATATATATATATATATATATGTACATATATATACACATAGCAGCATAGCATACCCACAGTAGCTACCATTGATAGTATACACATATAGCCAGGGCCGTTTTTAAGGCAGGGCAAAAGGGGCAGCTGCCCTGGGCCCTGTGATTGTTGTGGGGCCCAAAGCAGCTGCCTCATACTTGCCAACTATTTGAACTATTTTAAATTCCCTCATCCCTTGAGGTTTTAGTCCTGTGCTGTGTCCCAATATCTCAGTGTGAAGTGCTGCTACTAATACTGCCCAGCTCTGCCCTATTGTTGTGTACAGATGACTCACCTGCGGACCCTGTGTTTACATGTAAAGTACCGACATTCATATCTAAATAGTAGCAGCATTCATATGTAAATAGCGGCGGCATTGAGATTTATATCATGCCCCCCTGAGGTCATATCCACAGTAATCTCTAGCAACCAATCAACAAGCAGAAATCATGTGCTGTAACCTCTAGCAACTAATCAGTGAGCCGTAATGTGTGCTGTAACCTCTAGCAACCAGTCAGTGAGCGGTAATGATACACTGTAACCTCTGGCAACCAAATGCAATAGCTGCCTGATCTGATACAGTAAACTGATTTTGAGTCTAGCTGCTATTTATTGTATGTCTCAGGGCAGGTGGAGAGCGAAACTGCATGGGGGGGGGGCCAAGAAAAGTTTTGCCCAGGGTCCAATCAATATTAAAGACAGCCCTGCATATAGCCATATTAATATAGATCAGCAGCAGAAGAATCATATACCGAAAGATTGGCGAATCGCTGACTTGCATGTTTCTATTCACCTTTCTGTCTTTGATTTTGTCAGAGAATGGATGCAAACACATAGAAAACAATCAGCACTCCTGATGAGTTACAGACCCCAATAATGCTGTAATAAATATTGGACATCACATGCAACATCTGGTTACTTTGCCAGTATCTACTATCGTTTCTCCACTGGTGATGATTAAATCAGGGAAATTGAAAATGTTGTTATTTTTTCAGGTCTATGTGATCTTCACAAATTGTGCATTTCAAGAATCTGGACGTTTACAATTGATGTATGTATGGTATGATTCTTTAAAGATGAGACAAATCTTTGAAAATACAAAAATGTGTAGTTTGTCAATTTGCCTGATTTTAGAAACACTTTTCTCAATAATTAACCATTCTATCTATCTATCTATCTATCTATCTATCTATCTATCTATCTATCTATCTATCTATCTATCTATCTATCTATCTATCTATCTATCTATCATATATATAGATCTATCTATATATACAGATTTATATATATATATATATATATATATATATATATATATATATATATATATATATATATATATATATAGATCTCTCTCTCTCTCTCTCTCTCTCTCTCTCTCTCTCTCTCTCTCTCTATATATATATACACTTTTTTTTTTTTCTGGGACAAAAGACGTTGTTAAAACTTGGCTATTACTGATATTCTGCAACCATTTTAACTTTTGAAGAACATTCTATATTTTAGATTTTGTGTTTTTTTTTTTGTTTTTTTTTTGCATTACAGCTACCCGTGTATGGCCAGAATTAGGTCCCATAGCAGATTACCAAACATCGTCTAGACATCATTAACATTTGAACTGCCACTATGGGATCTTAGTAGCTAGTAAGTGGTAAATGGTATATTTCTGATATATACTAGAAGTGCTGCAAGGTTAAACACCCACAATATAAGTTGATCGATACACTTACCGTAAACGTTCCTTTTTCTGCCAAACAGGATACGTTAATGTTGAGGATAACCCGGGCCTGTCCTCAGCAGCATTTCAGGGCTGCCTTTAAACAAGGTACCTGAGCAAGACAGGAAGCATAAAGGAGGGTGTGGAGTCTTTAATAAATAAGGAAGGACAGGACCGCAGGCTGTGGTTTCCAGAGAGGCGGGGGGGTTGAAAGATAGAGTGTGTGAAAGACACAAAACGAAAGAATACAGTTTATGAATATAAAAACAAGTGACAGAAGAACAGATTAGACAAGACAGGGACAAAGTTGGTGTAGAGATAAAAAAAAAACAAAGGCTGATATCTGCTCTGTCACCCAAAATGTAGCACAGGTAGGGTGGATGGGTGGAAAAGGCTCAGGACGTAGCTATGCAGACATGATTTTACATGCTAACACATACTGCTTGCAGGCAAAATCTGCCTTTTTGGGAATTTTCAACTAATAGTTGCAGATCTTGTCTGATTTCTATAAGTGACGAAAACGTGGTTCTGTTTTCTGTTCTATGACTGTAACAAAAAGCTGTTGTAAAGAGTATTTGAGAGAGTCTCTAAAGGAGTTTCATTCTGCTCATACCCACATACATTGGTTTCACAAATATAAATGCATATGGTATAAAAACGTGACTTGATTTCAGTTACTTATTAATCTCTTGTACATCAATACTCAAGCTGGAAAAGGAAGGGGCAGCACTAGTGCTGACAAGGAACTAGCTGACAGGGGGAGAGATCAGAGAGGTGAGCTCATCAGACTGCAGCTTTTTCTTGTCTGTCCAATCACAGGCTGTGGTGAGCAAGGTGACCCAGGTGTGTTGATTAAAATGTACGTAAACTCATTAGAACTAATCGCATATGACCATTAAAGTGAAATTGACGCTGACAGACAGGGTTTTTATAACAGAAGAGACCCTAGTGCCTGTCAGCGGTAATGTAATCTGAGCCACACATGCACAGCTCAGGCCACATTTACAGCACCCGCTCTGTACTGTCATGATGTGACTCCTGCGCAGATGTGTAGGAGTGATGTCATTGCGACCCAGCCATTGTAGCAGCCAAAGAGGCAGAAAGATTGGGCAAAGATGGCAGGTAAATCTACCATAATGTGCTAGTATGTGGTGCATACTAGCAAATTATGGCATAAACCTGCAGGGTAAGAAAAATAAACTGGCGCAGCGTTCTAAATAAATAAACAAAATAAAATATCACTGATATTATAAAGTGCAACAATAAAGTGTCCGTAAACTCCAGTCCACTTCTTCACACGTATCAATAAAGTGATTAGTATTTTGTCTCTGTTTCATAAAGTGCTTTCAAGTAAACTTCCCAATAAAGTGCTCCTTCTGAATCAGTCCAAGCGCAATATTCCCTGCTCACACGTTCAAGAATATGGCTGTTCAGTATGCTGGGTGCTCTAATGACCATGGGCTGGAAACCGCTGACGATCAAAGTGAAGAAATGTCATCAGCACACCAAGGATTCCTCAAAAGGGTCCAAAGCTTCATTTTCATGGTCAAATGGTAAATAAACACAAGTCACTTGCCTGACGAAGGGGCCCTGCGTGGCTCTGAAACATTGCTGCATGTTTACCATGTGACCACGAAAATGAAGCTTTGGACCCTTTTGAGGAATCCTTGGTGTGCTGATGACATTTCTTCACTTTGATCCTTCTGAATCAGTGACTCCTTCCAATTCACAAATAATGCTCGTGCGTCAAACTCCTTTCACCACACCCCTTTGTAAGCGCCACTCACCAGATACTGTGTGACCTCCTTATTTAATAAGAAGGTCTCAAGCGCTTATAAACTGACTCCAAGGGCTCATCCGCGCTGTGCTCTCCGGGAAATACATCCAAATGCTTGTCCTCCAGTCCACTAGCTGTCAGCAATTGCACCATAAAAAGAGGACCTCTAATAGTGTAACATCGCTTTATTTACAATATAAACCAACAGTAATGCACTTACTGTACATTGTAACAATGGAGACCGTGCTCTATGTACTCTATTGGCTCCTTCACTTTTTTTTCAATATCTTTATTACATTTTTTTCTTTTTTGTATCTTATAAAAAATTCAAAACAAAGAATCAAGACACACTTCATTTTCGAGACACAGGCTCCTTCACTTTCTGATCAATTATGGCTTTGCATTTCATCACAGTGGAAGTGACGCCCAACGCGTTTCACTGGTATGACATCTTCAGGGGTTCCCCTGAAGACATCATACTGATGAAATGCATTAGAAAGTCACTTCCGCTGTGGTGGAATGCATGCCACTAGAATACATAGAGCATAATCGTCACTGCTTTAATGTAGATGCGTTACTGTTTTTTCATTGGAAAAAAAAAGCGATATTACACTATTAGAGGTCAACTTTTTATGGTGTTATTGCTGAGTGGACTGGAAGGCTAGCATTTGGACACATTTTCCGGAGAGCACAGCGCGAGTGAGCCATGGAAATCAGTTTATAGGCATTTGAGACCTTCTTATTAAATAAGGGGTCAGTATCTGGTGAGTGGTGCTTACAAAGGGATTTGTTTATTTAAAGTGCTGAACCAAGTTTATTTTTCTTATTTGCACTATTACCCCACTTGGGGGTAAAGGAGGGTGCCTAGCAGCTTGTTTAAAATCTATAGGAGAAGCCATAAGTGCAGAGTGTAGTGTTATTTTATAAACCTGCAGGGTGTAAAAAATAAAAAAATTCTCAGACTTTAACCACTTACGGACAGCCGCACGCCGATATACGTCCTAAGTTTGACAAGGAATATCGTTGTTATGGCAGCAGCTAGCTGCCATGACCCCTGTATCCTCTTCTTCGGCCAGCGATCCGCTTTCCGATAAGAGTGGTCTCTGCAGCAGTTTCGCCGCGAGATAACTTTTATCGGTGGCGGGAGAGGGGCACCCCCCTCCCGCCATGCTCCGCCGCTTACCGGAGCCGTCGGTAGTGGCGGTGGCGATCGAATGTTGCTCCTTGCTTGGTATTGAGACGAGTGAGGGGAAGATGCATTTTAGTGCATTTATTGCATTTTAGTGTAAATATGAGATCTGAGGTCTTTTTGACCCCAGATCTCATATTTAAGAGGTCCTGTCATGCTTTTTTTCTATTACAAGGGATATTTACATTCCTTGTAATAGGAATAAAAGTGACACAATTTTTTTTTTTTTTTAAAAAGAACAGTGTAAAAATAAAAGGTAAATAAATAATAATTAATAAATAATAATAAATTTTAAACGTGCCCTGTCCCGCCGAGCGAACGCATATGTGAGTAGTGCCCGCATATGATGTGTTCAAACCACACATGTGAGGTATCGCCACGATCGGTAGAGTGAGAGCAATAATTCTAGCCCCAGACCTCCTCTGTAACTCAAAACATGCAACCTGTAGAATTTTTTAAACATCGCCTATGGAGATTTTTAAGGGTAAAAGTTTGTCGCCATTCCATGAGCGGGCGCAATTTTGAAGCGTGATATGTTGGGTATCAATTTACTCGGCGTAACATTATCTCTCACAATATGAAAAAAAAATTGGGCTAACTTTACTGGTGTCTTATTTTTTAATTCAAAAAAGTGTATTCTTTCCAAAAAAGGTGCGCTTGTAAGACCGCTGCGCAAATACGGTGTGACAGAAAGTATTGCAACGACCGCCATTTTATTCTCTAGGGTGTTAATAAAAGAAATGTATAATGTTTGGGGGTTCTAAGTAATTTTCTAGCAAAAAAAAAATGTTTTTAACTTGTAAATAACAAATCTCAAAAAGGGGCTCGGTCCTTAAGTGGTTAATACCACTTTTTTTTTTAAAAACTGACAATAACTGATTATAAAGAAAATATTTCACTAAGCTCATGTAACCTTTTGCCTCTTATTTTGTGATCATGTTATGAAGGCCATGATTCTCCGCACTTCACTGTTCAATAGTGGGGAAGAGATTAGCGTTATAGGAAAGAACACGTTACCAGCATCCAAATTTGGCACTGGGTGGTGGAGGCTTTAGCTCGTTCAGCCACTTCCTGTTATTGAGTGACAACTGTCTGTCCTTTGTGCTCCTGCGTTGTCACTCTATCACGTGTCGCTGATGAAGACTACAAGTGGCCATGCCAACTCATATTGCACTGGTATGATCCATCGTTGTCAGGAGCTGGTACACAACAATCATAGGTAGTTGACACTGGAGCATATTATAGGAAGTGGCTGAAAGAAGCCAGAGGAGAGCAGCAACATAAAAGTTCATCTGCCTGTATCTCTGGATTTACTAATCGTTTGGACCTATTGTTGTCACTTCAGCATCCCCTTCAGCATATTTTTATCATGTGCAGGGGACATTTCAGACCGCATCTTCAACATTTTACAAAGACTTAAAAGAGCAGCATATTTATTACTGTATATGCAACCTGACTGCATTATAGTAATAAAGAGCGTTGATGAAATCATCCAAAACTACTCAATGTATAGGTATACATTTAAATTAGCTAAAACAATTATGCAGCACTGCTTCCTATACACCCAAATTTGCTTGATAGCAACCATTGGTGCTCAGGCTAATGGCCTATGTAAGCCACAACTTCTATATGGTCCAAAAAAAGGTGGCACTTGAAGATCGGCTAAAGAGTGTCCATTTACTGGAGAGGAACAGTAAAACACAGCCACATAAAAAGCCTTTTTATGTGTTTTTTTTTTATACTGTTCCTCGCCAATAAATAAACACACTTTAGCGGTTCTTCGTTAAGGTGCCGCCTTTCTTTTTGGACCATATACATTTACATTAGGACTAGATAACAAACCTACAGACATTTTTTTTCCAGGAGAGGTTAAGTAAAACATATTTGCGTTTCATGTAAATAATGCTGGTGGTGCATCAAAGGAAGTGTGTTTGCACAACATTTGTTGTGAACACAGTGTTTAATCATCTACCCTGTAACTAGACAATCCAGCAATTATTTCAGCAGTTCCTCTTCTCAGAGCTCAGCAGTGGCCTCTACCTTGGTGCAGTCATGTGACATGTGATTGGAGGATGTGGAAGAGAGACCAGAGAAGACATCACATTAGCAGCATTTATTTTCATCTTAAGCTTGAAAGTTTCTTTTTAAGCTGGAAACTTCATTTTTAAGATGTTGGACGAAACAAGATGTTGGATGAACTACAATCCCCGCAAAGAGGAACTGTGCAATAAAAAGAGGAAATGTACCAATCAAAGGTGCTTTACTCTCTTACCTTTTTTTTGTGTTTCTTTTATGACTGTCTATAGCCTTTATCCGGCCCTTGGAGCTTTATTCTTCCCACTGATATGAGGCACTATTCTTCCCACTGATACCAAGGGGAAACTATTTCTTCCACTGATTCCAATGATGGGATACAATTACTCCTACTAATAGGGACACTACTCCTTATCCTGCTGACCACAAACTCTGAGGCCATTTTTATTCTCACCAATGCTGGCCCCGGGACATTTTCTACCCTCGCTGGCCACAATCCGGCCCTCCTAAAGTCTGAAGGACAATAAACTGGCCCTTTGTTTGAAAAGTTTGGAGACCCCTGGTCTAGAGCAGCCATTTTTAACCGGGGTTCCGTGGAACCTCATAGTTCCTCCAGAGGTTACTCAGGGTTCATTGATATGTTGCTAAATGACTTCCCATTTCACGGGGGCTGCATCAGTCTAGGGTCAAAGCCACTTGGCAGAGCCAGCTTTTTAGCTATCTGTAAAGGTGGCATACTGATCACCATTGTAAGAGGGGGGCATTCTTACCACTGGCAAACAATATAAGGGGTGCTTTTCCCATTGCCCATTAATGGTCTCAGAAAAGATTCCACGATACCTGAAAATTGTTTCTAGGGTTCATCTGGAGTGAAATGATTGAGGAAGGCTGGTCTAGAATGCCATGTTTAGTTAGGATATGGCCGTGTTTTGGGCAAAAAGCCTTGGCCCCAAAGTCAAAAACAATTATTATTGTTGATCACTGGTCATTGACTAGAGCCAGTGATAGCAGACACTGCAGCACCCCTGGTGAAACAGTTTTGCTCACTGTGTCCATTCTGCAGCAAGACATCTTTATGAATCTGTCTAACCCAGTCTTTCTCAACCTTTTTACTCTACAGCAGCGGCCTCCAAACTGCAGCCCATGGGCCAGATGCGGCCCTTTGCTTGCTTGTATTTGGCCCTTGGGATACTATTCAATCCGCTGACACCATCAAAAGGGCACAATTCCTCCCACTGACGCCAACAGTGGGACACAATTCCTTCCATTGACACCAACGATGGGGCATAAAATCCTTCCATTGACACCAACAATGCGCCACTATTTCTCCCACTGAGACCAACAATGGGGTACTATTCCTTCTACTGACACCAACAATGTGGCACTAGTTCTCCCACTGACACCAAAGATAGGGCATTGTTTACTCCCACGGGACACCAAGACATTTTATACTTCCACTGGCCCTAGTCCAGCCCCCATAAAGTCTAGACCCCTGCTCTAGAGGAAAACATTTTCAGGTCTCAGGGTATCCCTGATAAAAGCAATCAGTCAATCAGCCACAGCTTAAAGAAACCTCTAGCCACCTCTGAAAGAACCCCAGAATTCCACAGAACCCTGGCTGAGAAACTCTGTTCTAAGTAATGACAGATATGTGCAGATATGTTGTATGTCTCTGATTCGCAATCTGCAGCTTCATAAAACTCCATTCTTGCTAGAACTACTGCTTTTGTGCATGCATATTTCATCCACTAATCAATACCTTGGCTCCAGACACAAACCACAACATACCATTATGTTGCTCGTTAAATACTCCAGGCTTTCCTTTAAGTAATGCACACATTTAGCCTACAAGCCATGTCTTTTCCAGTCTCCCATCTCTTCATATCATACATGATGGAACAGACCCAAGCTCCAGGGAAACAGGCAAGTGGTTGGTTTGTTGAAATAGCTCTTGTATTTAAAAGTCAATGTTCTTCTGCTCCATTACTCTACAGTTGCCAGCAGTCTGTAACTTACAAAAACGCTCACAGATATTCAAGACGATCTGTTCCCTGGATCTGAGCACTTATAGCGGTGTTCCTCCCGCAAATCTTTTTTTTTTAAAGTCAGCAGCTACAAACACTGTAGCTGCTGACTTTTAATAAGGACACTTACCTGTCCAGGGAGCCCGTGATGTCGGCCCCCCAAGGCCGATCCGTCCATCGGATCGGATGCAGGCGCCGCCATTCTAACTAAGAAAAACCGACAGTAGAGCCTTGCAGCTTAACTGCCCATTTCCTACTGCACATGCGTGAGTCGCACAGCTCTTTGTAAATGGCCGGCTGTCTTCTGGGACACACACATGTCCCAGAAGACAGCGGAGGGGCTCGCTGAAGAAGAGGATATGACGTCCTGCACCGCGGATCAGATGGATCGGAAGTACAGGATGTACTTCATAAAAAGGTAAGTTAGAAGAATGAATTTTTTTTTTTAACTAGCCAAAAACGAGGGGTGGTGAGGTGGTCTTTCATTTAAGACCACCTCTCAAAAGTGGGTGGAACTCCGCTTTAAGAAATCATATATATACACAAGGATAAGTGATGATACCATGTAAAACATCTGTTTAATCTCACTTCCACTGACCCTTGTACATCAGAGTATGTCAGATAAAACCTGTCTGCATAGGCATGTGTAGGGGGTGTGCCTGGGCACAACCTAATCACTACATCACACCCGTCACTCAGGAAATGGGCTAGTAAATATGTAATTTACCAATGCCTTCCTTTTCTAAAGGAACACACTCACTCATTGTGTTCATTCATAATTGAAGCATAGTAAACTGTTTTTACTATGCTTCAGTTTGTAAATGAATAGGAAGCTGCTCAGCACAGAGCACTTCCCATTCAATCCCTGTCAATCACTGAGGCTGCAGAGAGAGGCATGTGTATTTGAGCTTTGGGGTGTACACCCTAATGCAATAGGCTGCGCACACCTATGCCTGTCTGTATTGCCCTTTAGCCACCAACCAGATTCATACAACTAGTGTATCCTGCTGATTTATTGCTGTTTAGTATAATATTTATTTAATCCAAAACATTTAATCCATATACCTTAAAGCAACCTTCCTCAGCCTTTTTACTATTGAGGAACCCATGAAATACTTTGTGCCATAGGGAGCGTACAGTATATTAAAATTAATATGTCCACAGCTAAGGGTTCATGCTAATCTGCTATTTGTATTATAAAGGTTGTAATGATTTATGCTGGGTTCACACCTAATGCCGATGCGGCTCCCAGCAGGGGTCTGGTGCTTCCCCGTTCACCGTTTCAGGTCCGATTTCAGCCTGAATTTTTGGCTGAATTTGGACCTGAAACGGACTAAAAGATGCACAGGACTCCTGTGAAAATTCACACTGGAGCCACTGCGGAGATATGTGAACCGGCTCCATAGAGAGCCGGTCAAAATCTCCTGCTATTGCAAATTGGATGCTGTGAACCCGCATCCAATGAGCAATGGTGTGAACCCAGCCTCAGTGTGTAAGATACCACAATTAGATGGCCCTAAGTAGCATAGGGATTTCTTAACCACTTAATCAGTTCAATACTGGGCACTTTGACCCCCTTCCTGCCCAGTCCAATTTTCATCTTTCAGCACTGTCGCTTTTTGAATAACAATTTGCGCGGTCATGCAACACTGTACCCAACAAATTTTTTATCATTTTTTTCCCACAAATAGAGCTTTCTTTTTCTGGTACAATGGAACCTCGGATTGCAAGTAACGCGGTTAACGAGCGTTTAGCAATATGAGCACTGTATTTTTAAAAATCGTAACTCGGTTTGCGAGTGTTGTCTCGCAAAACGAGCACGATTCAGGTCAAAGCGGTGTGTAGTACTGCTTTTGGCCTGAGGTGGGGGGGCGCCGGAGCCGAGCAGAGCCGAACTTCATGTTCGGAAATGCACGGAAAGGCCCGAGTACAGCACGGCTGACCTCAGCAAATCTCGGGTAGGAAGTCCTTCCGAGGTTCGCCAAGGTCAGCCGAAGTGTCCTCGGGCCTTTTCGGCCATTTCCGAGGCTCTCTGGCGCCCCCCTGCCTCTGGCCACATGCGGTATTGCATCCCATTGAAGTCAATGCGGAACAAATTATTTTTGTTTCCATTGACTTCAATGGGAAAACTCGCTTTGATATGCGAGTACATTGGATTACGAGCATACTCCTGAAACGTATTATGCTTGTAATCCGAGGTTCCACTTTATTTGATCACCACTGAGGTTTTTATTTTTTGCGCTTTAAATTAAAAAAAAGACTGAAAATTTTGAAAAAAAAAAAAGTTCTGTAACAAAACATTGTAAATAAGCAAGTTTTCTCCTTCACTGACGAGGCTGCACTGACGGGCACGATGATGAGGCACTTATATGCAGCACTGATGAGCACTGATAGGCGGCACTGATGGGCAGTGCGAGTAAACGGCTCTTCCTGTTTACACTGTGATCAGCTGTAATTGGACACAGCTGATCACATGGTAAAGAGCCTACGTCAGACTGACACACCATACCACTGATCGCTGCGCTGAGTGCCCCCGCGCTGGCAGCTTATCCTGCTGGGCATCATATGACGTCCAGTCAGGATAACTTAACCACTTTGCGGCCCTCATTTTGTTAAATGGTGGGCGGGAAGTGGTTAAGGACGGCTCACCCGCAATGTACAGTGGACGGGCGGCCCATGTAGGCAAAGCGACATACTGGTACATAGCTGCCTGCTTCTGGGTTTAGGGCGTGCGTATGTCCACCCCTTGCCGACTGTGATTGTACACAGCGGGAGTCTGTCAGCATACCCCGCCCAACGATTCATATGCTGGCCATACACTATACAGAAAATCGGCCGAACCCATTTTCGAAAAACGAACGTTCGACCGTGACTGCAAACGATCGTGCCATCATATAATGACCGATAAATTGTTCAGTGGACATGAATAAATAATTTTTTGTTCGTTTTTTTACATATACCTAGTGCAGACAGTTCGGACGGGAAACACATTAACCTTGCAATTTATCGTACGTTCGGCAGAAATTTTCCAAACTTCCCGTTCGTTTTTTTCCCACAAAAATGTCACAAACGATTATCGATTTGTGCCCATTAACTTGCCGAAAAACGAACGAAGTGTCTATACGAACGATTTTTCGGCCGATTTTTCGTATAGTGTATGGCCAGCATTAGTTTGTAGATGCTATACCTTTCACACAAACCAATCAATATACAGGTATTGGGATTTTTTTTTTTTTTTACCAAAGACATCTAGGAGAATACATTTTGGCCAAAATTTATGAAGACATTTTTTTTTTACTTTTTTGTTTTATAGCAAAAAATAAAAAGTATTTTTTTTCCCCCAAAGTTTTCGGTCATTTTTCATTTATATAAAATAAAAATAAAAAACCCAGTGGTGAACAAATACCACCAAATGAAAGCTCTATTTGTGTGAAAAATAATGATATACATTTTGTTTGGGTACAGTGTTGCATGACTGCGCAGTTACTAATTATTAAAGTAGCGCAGTGCTAAATAGCAAAAAGTTACCTGGTCATGAAGGGGGTAAAACCTTTCGGAGCTGAAGTGGTTAAATAATACTTAATGCCCTCTAGTGGCCTAGTGTGGTATTTTCTCTTTTAAATCAATGGAAAACATTCGTCCAGGATAGGAGATAACTTAATAACACTCGTTTAGTTGGCCCATTTGCACAGAACAAATACACATGCACTTTCACGGGGTGAATTGTTATGCCTTTTTTTTTCTTTTTATAAATACACTCCCAAGTTGTACATAGAATAATTCCTTGCTGATGTTATTCATAATTATCTGGATGTCTGCCTGTGACTGTGGGGCCGTTCATCTGAGCACGTGCCACACACAGGCAGACGCTGATTACTGAATGGTCACTATGGGTCGTTTGCTGTAATTGTCATTTGCATTGCCTTATTAGCTTGCCTACTGAAAAAGAAGGAACAAAACAAATGTGACCTTGGATGGCTTATAATTCTAGTCATAACAGAAATTCTAAAAAAAAAAATAGTGGTAAATTAGTCTTTATCAGCAAATTATGAAAGTAACTTATTTCTTAATAAGGATTGGTTAGCAAAATGTCTGTCAACTGAACCTGATTGTTTAATCAGATTTAGAGAAGATCAATCTATATACCATAGCGGAGCTTAAAGTCAATGACCTTTATATTTTCCAGTAAGCCCCAATCTGTGCGCTTTCATTTGAACGGGCTGTCAACCACAGCAAAATCACACGATAAAAGTGCATGATTGTTTTTTTTTTTTTAAGAACACATAGTGCCAAATCACATTGTAATTAGATATCATGCGTTCTGGTGCAGTTTAGAGCACATGTTGCCAAGCATGTTTGGGGTGCCATTAGATATGAATGGCACCATAGCACATCTGCAATAAAGACACAACACACAATTTCATGCACGTTCCCCCCATTGCACAGGTGTGAATGGTGATTATGTCTCCGAATTCCAGCAGCACGTACACTCACTGGCCACTTTATTAGGTACACCTGTTCAGTTGCTTGTTAACACAAATTGCTAATCAGCCAATCACATGGCAGCACTCAATGCATTTAGGCATCTAGACGCGGTGGAGACAACTTTCTGAAGTTCAAACCGAGCATCAGATTGGGGAAGAAAGGGGATTTAAGCGACGTAGAGCGTGGCAAGCTTGTTGGTGCCAGACGGGCTGGTCTGAGTATTCCAAAAACTGCTGATCTACTGGGATTTTCACACACAAGCATCTCTAGGGTTTACAGAGAATGGTCCGAAGAAGAGAAAATATCCAGTGAGCGGCGGTTGTGTGGACGAAAATGCCTTGTTGATATCAGAGGTCAGAGGAGAATGGACAGACTACTTTGAGATGACAGAAAGGCAACAGTAACTAAAATAACCTCTCGTTACAACCTAGGAACACAGAATACCATCTCTGCAGCAGAACAACTTGAACCTTAAAGCAGATGGGCTACAGCAGCAGAAGACCACACCGGGTGCCACTCCTGTTAGCTAAGAATAGGAAACTGAGGCTACAATTCGCACAGACTCATCAAAATTGGACATAGAAGGTTGGAAAAATGTTGCCTGGTTTGCTGAGTCTTGAATTCAGCTGCAAACAAAGATTTGGGGGGCACACCCTAAAAAAATGCATAAGAGATGGTACAGCCATAAGACCATACAGACAGGAAAAAAAAAAAAGATTACAGCGCACACATACAAAAATGACATTTCCTGCAAGGCTAGTTAAAAACACCTGAACATATTAAAAAAATACGGGGGTTTGGTCACACTATATGGTCATATAGTGCTAAGCCCACTTACTGCGACAAAGTACCCCAAATTAGTGGGCCCTACGCTATCCATAGAATGGAAGATCCTGCTTCTCTGAACCATGGAAGCATACATTACTCTAAATGGGAGAATTTCAAGGACTCCTCCTATAACACAAGTGGACACTAATAAGATGATTTCAGCTGCGACATTAAGATTGTAGGGTCAGAATTTGGCACAAACAACATGAAAGTATGGATCCATCCTGTGTTGTATCAACAGTTCAGGCTGGTGGTGTAATGGTGTGGAGGATGTTTTTGGCACACTTTGGGCCCCTTAGTACCAATTGAGCATTGTTTAAATGCCACAACCCACCTAAGTATTGTTGCTGACCACGTCCATCCCTTTATGACTACAGTGTACCCATCTTCTGATGACTACTTATAGCAGGATAATGCACCATGTCACAAAGATCAAATCATCTCACCACTGGTTTCTTAAATATGACAATGAGGTCACTGTACTCCAATGGCCTCCACAGTCACCAGATCTCCATCCAATAGATGTGGTGGAACGGGAAATTTGCATCATGCACATGCAGTCAACAAATCTGCAGCAACAACGTGATGCTGTCATGTCAATCAAGGCAAAAGGGGGTCCTACCCAGTACTAGCAAGGTGTACCTAATAAAGTGGCCGGTGAGTGTATATAGAATGAATTTGTTATTTTTAACAAAACAAATTGTACATAACAGTCAGTCCCAGAATAAAAATTGCTTGTGCTTTACCATTGTTCCTCCAATTATCCCCATCAAATCAGACAAATTAATACAAGGTGTTACAGCATGCACATAGAAGCTTGGTGCAAAGGTTTGCGCTATAAAGTTTTCCTATATAATTTATCCCAACTGTATTATTTTGTGGAGAGTAAGAGCTGAAGAGATGTCTTAGGGGGCAGGAATTGTTCTTTTCTATACTTATCCTTTAAATGCGTGTTCTCTATAATAGACTTAAATGATTTTTCTGTTTTTATGTGCTTCCTGCTCAAGCCACTCTTCCTTTCTATAGTCAGGGTATCTGCATTTTTCAACACGATTCATCACTGCTTGTAACCACACACCTCAAATATTTATGCCTATCTCCCTAGTAACAAAGTGACGCATCTGAACACTATCAATGTGTCAGAGAGTTATCTGACACACTGAACATTTCTACAAGCATAAAAAAAAGGATGCATTTTTACTGACATGAGCAGACGACTAAAGTTTATACTCACACCGTCACTTCACTAAAAAAAAAAAAAAAAAAAAAAAAACTGAAATTTCAGTTATAGGTAGAGTCTGGGCCTGTCATTCCAATGCTTTGTATGTCCCCTGGAGGATCCAACAGCAAGACTTCCCTGGTTCTGTTCCCAACTGGCTTGGGATATTCCTACCAAAAGAAATAATTAATCAGGAACAGTGTTATCCCCTTCGTTATGGCCATTGTAGGTCTGAGAACTCAAAGCACAAATTACCAAGAGACGAACTGGTTGTTACACCTACCACCTGGCAAAACTGAATGACATTTTTAAGGAAATTTAGGCATGCATTGTGGTAATGGGTGTTAAACGAGTGTCAGTCTATGTGTCCAACTGTAGTGCCATTCATTGTGAATGGTGCCCCAATGCACTATATGTTGGCCAATGTAGAACACAAGGTAACACACCACAACATTGAGATCAAATTAAAGTAAGTCAGGGACACTGGGGGTTATTTACTAAAGCTGGAGAGTGCAAAATCTGGTGCAACCCTACATAGAAACCAATCAGCTTCCAGGTTTTATCATCAATGCTTAATTGAACAAGCTGGAAGTAGCTGATTGGCTACCATGCACATCTGCACTATATTCTGGGTGCTCCAGCTTTAGTACATCTCCCCTATGGTCCTGAAGCCACAGTAGCATCTTACTGCATCCAGGGCAGTCTTTAAGGCAGGGCAAAAGGGGCAGATGCCCTGGGCCCTGTCATTGTTGTGGGCCCCAAAGCAGCTGCCTCATACTTGCCAACTATACCAGTTTAAATTCCCTTGAAGTTTTAGTCCTGTGCTGTGTCCCGATATCTCAGTGTGAAGTGCTGGTACTAATGCTGCCCAGCTCTGCCCTATTGTTGTGTACAGATGACTCACCTGCAGACTCTGTGTTTACATTAAAATAACCTGCATTCATATGTACATAGTGGCGGCATTCATAAGTAAATAGCTGCGGCCAGCGGCATTGATATGTAAATAAAGGCGGCATTCATATATATATCATGACCCCCTGCAGTGAGGAGATGATGTGCTGTAACCTCTAGCAACCAATCAGTGAGCAGTATTATTGTACAATAATCTCTAGCAACCAATTAACCAGCAGAAATCATTTGCTGTAACCTCTAGCAACTAATCAGTGAGCCGTAATGTGTGCTGTAACCTCTAGCAACCAGTCAGTAAGCAGTAATGATATGCTGTAACCGCTGGCAACCTGATCTGATACAGTAAACTGATTTTAAGTCTAGCTGCTATTTATTGTATGTCTCAGAGCAGGTGGAAGAGTGAAATTGCATGGGGGGGGGCAAGAATATTTTTGCCCAGGGTCAAATCAACATTAAAGATGGCCCCGACTGCATCCACCCCTAGAAGGTAACTACACTAAGATCTGCTGACACTTTAGGATAGGGTTGCCACCTTATCCCTTTAAACCCAAACACATATTAATTACACAGGTTCTGTGGCTGACTAAGCTGGTAATTAAACTCACTTGGTGCCTTATCTGCATTTAATAAGCCTCAGAACCTGTGTAATTCAAAGGTGTTCGGGATTAAAGGGATCAGGTGGCAACCCTACTTTAGGACCTCTTCTAAGTCCTTAAAGAAATAATTAAGTGAACTTCCGGTGCTAGACTACATTTCCTTTACAAATTATCCTGTGGATCTAGACAGTTATGTCTTGCACACACGGTCAGATTTTCCGATGGAAAATGTGTAATAGGACCTTGTTGTCGGAAATTCCGGCCGTGTGTGGGCTCCATCACACATTTTCCATCGGAATTTCTGACACACAAAGTTTGAGAGCAGGCTATAAAATTTTCCGACTACAAAATCCGTTGTCGGAAATTCCGATCGTGTGTACACAAATCCGACGCACAAAGTGCCACACATGCTCATAATAAATTAAGAGACGAAAGCTATTGGCTACTGCCAGGTTTATAGTCCCAACGTACGTGTTTTACGTCACCACGTTTAGAACGATCAGATTTTCCGACAACTTTGTGTGACCGTGTGTATGCAAGACAAGTTTGAGCCAACATCGGAAAAAATCCATGTATTTTGTTGTCGGAATGTCCGATCAATGTCCGACCGTGTGTACAGGGCATAACACTTGCCATTGAAGTATAGTATTTATGCTTGCTTCATTACTCATTCAGAGCCTCAGAATTTTAAGGGATAGCCGGGTACTAATGCTTCTTCAGCTTTGATTGTAATGACTCTAGTGCAGGTATGTCAAACTCCAATAATACACTTCAGTCCAAACTTCAAAAAGTGCTAAATCACTTTGTAATAAACATACTAAAATAATAACTGCAGCTCCGATGTTTTTATCCATGATGTGCTATAGATTTTTTTTTATATATTCTGAAGCTAGTCGGGTTTCAGAGTGAACTTTTGGCAACAAAATAGTAGAAAGAGGGCAATGTCTGTTGTAAAGGCAAGTGACCTCCTTACAAAAAACGAAATGTTAAATAGTAGATGTACCTGTAAAGAACATAGTGAAAACGTACTTCTTCTGTTGTCCATGCTTCTGAACAGAGGAATTACTACCTTTCTTTTGAAACTGACACTTCCAGAAATGTCCCCAACAGCCCTGACATTGGGGTTGGCAGGAGAAACCGCCAAGGGTTAGGGACGGAGGAGATCGGCTCTGCCAGAAATGTCCGTTTCAGAAGAAATTTTCAGCAGTGTCTCCACTTGAGTGGTACTTGGTGGCACGGGCAGCAGGAGGGTTAAATATTTACTATGTTCAATAAAAAGTAATTTACAAATTAAATAAATAAATAAATTTACTATGTAATATAAATTTTTTCACCAAAAACATTTTACTGTTTACTACTTTTATAATTTTGTGTCGTCTGTAAAATGCTGTTCAGGTAATGATTGCTAAAACTGCAACAAAAACAGTAAAAAGTTGAATATGGGAGGAAGGTGACAGAGGCCATCTCAAAACTGAACAAACTAGGGAAAAATTTTGGTCTAGATTAGCATTTCCTAAAATATGAGTTACCACCCGCAATACATGTCGGAGCAAGGGGCAGAGTAACGGCAGAGTAACGGTGCATAGACACGAACATCAAGTAGAGCTGCCTGCATAAAGCAAACAGAGGTGAAGAGTGATGTAAGGAGTGGAGGAGGATGCAGAGGTAAGCAGTGTAGGTGGAAAAGTTATCAGTGGTGTAAAGGGGGTGCAGATATGAGCAGTGTGGGTGCAGAGTTGAGCAGGGGTCTGGTGGAATAGGGGTGCGGTGGTGTAAAGGGGATGCAGAAGTTAGAAGAGATGAAATAAAGCCTAGTAAACACCACTAGTTTCAAGAAAAAACTGACAGCTCCAGTTGGAGCCGCTGTACTAACAATCAAATGTTAGTACCGTGATCTCCCCTGCTGTTCTATTGTGTTCTGTCAGGGTGACGGCCCCTCTGCCAGAACACTACGGTCAGTGCTCTTAGCTCTCAGCCAGTGCTCTTAGCATACTTGTCCAACATAAGCCAGCCATTTGGACCAGTTGCCATACACACGGGCCGAATGTCAGGCGGTTTTTATTGAACCTGTTGCCTGTGTGTACTAGGCTTTAGTGGTGAAATAGGGGTGCAGAGGTTAGCAGTGGTTAAATAGATGTGCAGTGGTGTAAAAGGAGTGCAAAGGTCAGGAGCAGTGCAGTGGTGGAAAATGGGTGGGGAACAGAGTATACATGCATAAAAATTCTTCTAGATTTTTACAGATTTTTTTGTACTTACTTTTTTCTAATTTAAACATGGTGCTAGTTTACGCTTCTGTGTGTATAAGCCTATTGAAATCAATGGGCTGCATTTAGATAAGTAAAAAAAAAGCTTTAACACCTAAAAATTTGGCGTTTTTGGTAGTCTTGTGTAAGACATCCCAATATGTCTGTATGACAATTTTTTTTGTGCCATACTTTGTTGGTACAAAAACTGTGGTATATGTATGGTGTCTATATAGCACATAGGCTCAGGTTCTAGGTAAATACAGTTGTGTGAAAAAGTATTTGCCCCCTTTCTGTTTTTTTATTTTTTTTGCATATTTGTCACACTTACATGTTTCAGATCATTAAACACATTTTATCATTACACAAAGATAACCCGAGTAAATACAAAATGCAGTTTTTAAATGATGGTTTAATATTTTAAGGCAAAAAAGCTGTCCAAACCTGCCTGGCTTTATGTGAAAAAGTAATTGCCCCCTAAACCTAATAACTGGTTGTGCCACCCTTGGCGGCAACAACTGCAATCAAGCGTTTGCAATAACTGGCAATGAGTTTTTCACATTGCTGTGGAGCAAATTTGGCCTACTCTTCTTTGCAGAATTGTTTTAATTCAGGTCCATTGGAGGGTTTTCCAGCATGAACGGCCTGTGTAAGGTCATGATACAGTACCTCAATTGGATTTAAGTCCGGGCTTTGACTATGCCACTCCAAAGCCTAAATTTTGTTTTGTTTGAACCATTTGGAGGTGGAAATGCTGTTGTGTTTGGGATCATTGTGCTGCTGCATAACCCAAGTGCACTTTAGCTTGAGGTCACCAACTGGTGGCCGGACCTTCTCCTTTAGGATTTTCTGGTAGAGCTCAGAATTCATGGTTCCATCAATTATGGTAAGTCGTCCAGGTCCTGAAGCTGCAAAGCCACTCCAAAGCCTAAATTTTGTTTTGTTTGAACCATTTGGAGGTGGAAATGCTGTTGTGTTTGGGATCATTGTGCTGCTGCATAACCCAAGTGCACTTTAGCTTGAGGTCACCAACTGGTGGCCGGACCTTCTCCTTTAGGATTTTCTGGTAGAGCTCAGAATTCATGGTTCCATCAATTATGGTAAGTCGTCCAGGTCCTGAAGCTGCAAAGCAGCCCCAGACCATCACGCTACCACCACCATGTCTGACTGTTGGTATGATGTTCTTGTTATGAAATGCTGTATTAGTTTTATGCCAGATGTAACGGGATGCACACCTTCCAAAAAGTTACATTTTTGTCTCATCAGTCCACAGAATATTTGCATAAGGCCGGGTTCACACCTGTGTGAATTAGATGCGGGTTTCCCCGCATCCAATTAGCATAGCAGGATAAGTGATATGCACTTCAATCTCTGCTTCAAGTTCTGCCTCACCTGAACATTTCTTCTCTGTCTCTTTACAGGTAAGCGTCAGCTCAACCACATCTTCCACCGTTAAATGAAATTGGGATCTGCCTGCTGTCTCTGTGTGTGTGTCTTTGGTATGTGGCCTTTTTTATCTGTTGCCCTGTGTGCATAACCATGACGTTTTTTGTTGCTCTGGACTGTCTTACCTAAGTTTTATGTGTTGATCTTATCTTGGCCTCTGGCCTCTTGCTATTCTGACTTTAGAAGCAAAAAGTCCACTTTGATTGTTAGGCATTCTTATAGTCATTCATGATTAATTAATGAACTTCAACCCCACCCTTATAACAGTATAAATTTGAGCATCCTTAAGGGGGGAGCACATTGCTGGGGGAGCACATTGCAATGGCTTCTATCCTTAAGGCTTCTATCTCTAAGTGATTCTTTCTACAAGTGATATGCACTTCAATCTCTGCACTTCAGCGATTGCACAAAGCAAACAAATATAGCAATCTGCACTGGAAAGCACCTAACCGACTGCAGGTGACCCTGTCTCTCTATTAAGCTCTCCTTCCACTCTGTAACATGCACTCTCTACCACTGCTTCTGACACTCCTGTCCTCTCTGCTCAAACTCTCTTACCTTCACCCCCCCTCTCCACCCCCCTGCTTATACATATCACCCTGCCTTCTGTCCTCACCCTACTACTGCTCCTACCAACTGTTGCTCATTCTACATCCATATACTGATAAAACCTCCAGTACTCTGAGACATGCCCCTTCACATAAATCACATTCCCACATTACCTCCCTCACCCTCCTGCTTCTCCTAATCTCTGGTGACATATCCCCAAACCCTGGGCCACCATCATCTGTCTTTGCCCAACGCTCCCATCCCCCTACACCCTCTGGCAGTAGCCGCAACCCACAGAACTTGGTCTCTATTCCTCTTTCCAAAACCAGCCCCCCCTTTTCCTGTGCCCTGTGGAATGCACATTCTGTCTGCAACAAACTCACCGCCCTTCACGACCTCTTTATCACAAATTCCTTTAACCTACTTGCCATTACTGAAACCTGGCTTCATGAATCAGATACTATTTCTCCTGCTTCCCTCTTCCTTCTCTGGACCCACTCCCCCAGGCCAAGTGGACGGAAGGGAGGTGGAGTGGAACTCCTTCTAGCCCCATGCAGCACCTATGAGGTACTTCACCCACCTCCCTCTCTGACACTCTCCTCTTTTGAGGCACACTGCATTCGTCTATTCTCTCCCATTTCTCTAAGAATTGCTGTCATCTACCGGCCCCCTGGACCAGTATCATCCTTTCTTGATGACTTCTCTGCCTGGCTACCCTACTTTCTCTCTTCTGAAATCCCCACAATTATTCTTGGGGACTTCAACATCCCTGTTAACACTAACACTACTATTACTTCTAAACTTCTCAGTCTAACCTCATCGCTTGACCTGAAGCAATGGATACAGGCTCCTACCCACTCCAACTGCAACACCCTTGACCTTGTCTTTTCCTATCTGTGCACTCCATGCAACCTTTCCAACAATCCACTCCCACTCTCTGATCACCACCTTATTAGTTTTGCTCTCTCCCTGTCTTCCACCTCTTCTCCCTCCAACCGCCTAACAGTTACACGTAGAAACCTTCGCCACCTCAACCCTTCTCTTCTCTACTCTGCTACTGATCACCTCTATGACAAAATCTCACCTCTGTCCTGCCCCAACCTAGCTACTTTCATCTACAACAGCTCACTCCCTAGACAAGCTTGCCCCCCTCACTACACGCAGAATTAGGCCCCGACTGCTACAACCCTGGCAAACAGATGACACCAGAAGTCTCAGAAAACGTAGCCGCGCTCTTGAGCGCCTGTGGCATAAGACTAAGACCCAGGAAGACTTCACACAATATAAATCTCCTAAAATACTATTCCTGCCTTCACACTGCCAAACAGACCTACTTTATCACACTCATTAACACCTTCTCATCCAGTCCACGTCAACTCTTCTCTACCTTCAACACTCTACTCTGTTCTCCACTGCCTCCACCCACCAACTCAATCACTGCCCAGGAGATTGCCAATCACTTCAAAACTAAGACTGATACAATTCATGAGGAGATTACCAATGCGCAAAAACCTCCCCCATGCAACACCCCATGTCCACAGATACAATCATTACTTCCCTCATTCAACCCTGCTACTATTACTGAGGTTGCTAAACTTTTATCTAACACTCATCTAACCACCTGCCCCCTGGATCCTATTCCCTCGCAAATGCTACTCTCACCCTCTGACTCGATTCTACACTCTCTAACTCACATTTTCAACCTCTCCCTCTCTTGTGGCATCTTCCCAAACTCTCTAAAACATGCGCTAGTCACCCCCATACTTAAAAAGCCCTCACTGGACCCCACCAATCTCAACAACTTACGTCCCATCTCCTTACTCTCCTTCTCCTCCAAACTTCTTGAAAGACTGGTCTACAACCGACTAAGCGACCATCTGACCATGAACAAACTTCTTGATCCCCTTCAGTCCGGTTTTCGCCCTCAACACTCCATGGAAACTGCTCTCCTTAAACTCTCAAATGGCCTACTAATGGCTAAAGCCAATGGACACTATTCTGTACTACTTCTCCTGGATCTCTCTGCTGCCTTTGACACAGTGGACCACCCCCTCCTCCTCAAAAAACTCCACTCCTTTGGTCTCCGTGACCGTACTCTTCGCTGGTTCTCATCCTACCTATCCCACCGCTCCTTCAGTGTCACTTACAACTCTACTTCCTCCTCTCCTCTTCCTTTCTCCGTTGGGGTCCCCCAAGGCTCTGTTCTTGGACCTCTCCTTTTCTCAATCTACACCACCTCCCTGGGTCAGTTGATTGCCTCCCACGGCTTTAAATATCATCTCTACGCTGATGACACCCAAATCTATCTCTCCACCCCCCAGCTCTCTCCATCTGTCTCCTCACACATTACCAACTTACTAGCAGACATATCAGCCTGGATGTCACATCACTTCCTCAAACTCAACCTATCCAAAACCGAGCTCATGATATTTCCTCCCTCAGGTGCCACTTCCCCTGATTTCCCTGTCAATATCAACGGCTCAACTATCAACCCATCTCCCCACGCCAAGGTCCTAGGTGTAATCCTGGACTCTGAACTAACCTTTCGACCCCACATTCTATCACTATCCAAAACTTTCCGCCTCAATCTCCGCAACATCTCTAAGATACGCCCCTTCCTAACCAATGTCACCACAAATCTTCTAACCCACTCCCTGGTCATCTCCCGCCTCGACTATTGCAACTCCCTCCTCCTTGGTTTACCTCTAAATAGGCTATCCTCACTTCAGTCCGTCATGAACGCTGCTGCCAGGCTCATCCACCTCACAAACCGCTCAGCGTCTGCTTCACCCCTCTGCCAATCCCTCCATTGGCTGCCACTCAGCCACCGAATTAAATTCAAGATACTAACTATAACTTACAAAGCCATCCACAACCTTGGCCCCAGCTACATCTCTAACCTAGTCACAAAATACCAACCTAATCGTTCTCTTCGCTCCTCCCGAGACCTCCTGCTCTCAAACTCCCTTGTCACCTCATCCCATGCTCGCCTTCAGGACTTCTCCAGAGCCTCCCCCATCCTCTGGAATGCTCTACCTCAATCCGTCCGATTTTCTCCTACTTTATCAACTTTCAGACGATCCTCATCTCTTCAGAGAAGCCTATCTGGCCCCCACCTAACAACTGTACATTTATCTTCTCAATCAGCACATCACCCACAGTTATTACCTCTTGTGTCTCTTGACCTTCCCTCTTAGATTGTAAGCTCTAAGGAGCAGGGCCCTCTGATTCCTACTGTATCAAAGTGTATTGTATTTGTACTGTCTACCCTCAAGTTGTAAAGCTCTATGTAAACTGTTGGCGCTATATAAATCCTGTATAATAATAATATAACAATAATGTGACTGGCTCCCTATGGAGCCGGTTCACATATCTCCGTTGCGGCTGCGGAGTGCACTGCACAGAAACGCTGTGCGTCTTTGGCTCCGTTTCAGGGCCGAATTCAGGCATAGATTTGGCCCTGATTGGTCCCTGAAATGGGGAACAGGGATGCACAGCGCTCCTGTGCGATCTGCAGCTGGTTCCAGTGTGAACCAAGCCTTAAAGTCCTGGGGATAATCAAGATGTTTTTTGGTAAATGTGAGATGAGCCTTTGTGTTCTTTTTGGTCAGCAGTGGCTTTGGCTTTGGAACTCTCCCACGGATGCCATTTTTGTCAAGTCTTTTTCTTATGATTGAATCATGAACACTGATCTTACCTAAGGCAACTGAGGCCTGCAGTTCTTTAGATGTTGTTCTGGGTCCTTTGATGACCTCCTGGATGAGTCTTTGTCATGCTCTTGGAGTAATTTTTGTAGGCCGGCCACTCCTGGGAAGGTTCACCACTGTTCCAAGTTATCTCCATTTCTGGATAATGGCTCTCCCCGTGGTGCACTGGAGTTCTAAAGCCTTAGAAATGGCTTTGAAATCCTTCCTAGACCGATACATGTACATTACTTTGTTTCTAATCTGTTCTTGATTTTTTTTAGATTGTGGCATGATGTGTGACTTTTTGTGATCTGTTAGCATGCTTCACTTTGTCAGACAGCTTCTATTTATGTGATTTCTTGATTCAACAGGTCTGGCAGTAATCGGGCCTGGGTGTGGCAAGTGAAATTTAACTCAGCTTTCCAAAAAAATGTGGTTAATCACAGTTCATTCATGATTCAGCATGGGAGGGGACAATTACCTTTTCACATAGGGCCAGGCAAGTTTGAACAGCTTTTTTCCCTTAATAAATTAAATAATAATTTAAAAACTGCATCTTGGATTTACTCGGGTTTTCTTGTGTAATATTAAAATTTGTTTGATGATCTGAATCATTTAAAGTGGAGGGCCACCCTAAAATAAAAAAGTGCATCAATATTTTTTAAAAAATTAAAAAAGAAAATTTGAAGAAAATTTTTTTTTAACTTACCTGAAACCCCTGTTGCTAGGCAGTCTTCCTAATCTGCCTCTTCGTATTCCGCGGCGCTTCCTCCTCTTCGGCGAGCGGCCCCGATGCCTTCTGGGACATGTGTGTGTCCCAGAAACCAACGGGGCCATTCACAAAGCGTCGCGCGACTCGCGCATGCGCAGTAGGAAACTGCCAGTGAAGCCGCAAGGCTCCACTGCCTGTTTCCCTTAGAATGGCGGGGCCGGCAACTGATCCGATGGACGGATCGACCTCGGGGGGCCGACATCGCGGGCTTGCTGGACAGGTAAGTGTCCTTATTAGAAGTCAGCAGCTACAGTACTGTAAAAAAAAAAAAAACAAACAAAAAAAACGGCCGGAACATCCCTTTAAGTGTGAGGAAAGATGTAAATAAATAAAAAATCAGGAAGGAGGCAAATACTTTTTCACGCAACTGTATGCCCCTTTAAGTCTACTGTGAGTACAGGGTTGCCACACTCACTTGCTGTATTTCCTGCACCACAGCAATGTTCTCCTTGCATTGACCACAGCTACCCCAGGTCTTTCACATTCCTATTAGAAAGACGCTCAGGAATCGTATCTGTTTTGAATGATAAATTCTTAAATCAGCTAACTTTTAACTTTGCTGCTTTACAAAAGAGAAAAAATTAGAACTGTACTTGAATGGAAAAACATACGTTTACTATTTGCTTTTTTTATTATTCAGCTATTGTTACTTGTTTTTGTCTGGCTTTGCTGAGCTTTTGGTAATTACTCTGTTTTTGGATCTCTGCACAGTAATATTTTTTTAATATTTAATATTATTTTAAAACGTAATATTTTTTTCATTTGGGTCCTCATTTGGGTCCTCAAATTAAAAAGTTTAAGGACCTCTGTTCTAGCTTTATCAGCAGGAAGCAGTGGACCACAATCATAATTTTACCATACACAACATCCTTTATCTTCAATTTTCTATCAGAGCACATTTCCTACAAACAGTTGAGATTTATATCTCTAGTAAGAAAAAAAGACTGCTTATGGGAGGTAAACAGCATAGAAAAAAATAGCCTAGATATTATGAAATGGAAGATATTTCAAACAGTGTAATCACAGAATGAAAATCAGTAATGTCCGCAGTTTTACTTGAGTACATTATGGAGGAGTGTTCTTAATAAATAAGCACTGTAGTGTCATTTAGGGTCTACATAAAATACAGCGCTCATCATTAAGCTCTGCAGGTAAAATCTGGAATCACAGCTTCAGGGCTGCCAAAAACTGGAAGTTCCTGGGGAAATCCTCTTTTATTTATATACAATTATAGAAATGGGTGATAATAAAAATAGCTGTGATATTGGTCCATTTGTATATTTTTGTTGCAATATAGTGTTATACAGGGGCTATGTCTTCTAGTGTACCCCAACTGTGAAGTGTCCCCGCTGTAGATGCTGGCTTTTTTCCCTTCACCCAGAGCACAGAAAATTAGAAGCTCATTACATTTTTCGCAGGATCCACTGGTATTTTTATGCATTTTAAAGCAGAAGTAAACCCATCCATAAAACAGTTTAATTTACGGCACGTGCCGGAAATGTAACACTCCCATTGGTTGTGCTCTCAACCAAACTGTCAAACCATCCAATGGCTGGTGTCATAACTGATCACATGTGCAGCATCATGCCAGTTGTAGATTAAACAGAGGAAAAGATGGCAGCTTCCTTGGCTGAAAACGATAGGGGGGGTTTTCTTATACTTTAAATTATTGAATAGATAAACTAGTTTCAATGGTATATAAAAAGAGAACAAAAGGTAGCAAATAAGAGAAATACATTGATTACATTTCAAATGCATGTAAACCCAAAATCTAATTTCCTGGTGCCAACATGGGAGAATACTAGTGATAGAGCTTCGCCTCTTGTCCACTCCCTTAGGACCAGTGAATAGCATAAAAAAGGCGTGGTTAGCCGCCCCCATTCTTCTTTTTTTCCTCATAACTCAACGCGCCACTGATGAAGTAAGCAGTATTATGTCCCCACCTCTGCCTCCGTGCAGAATCCAGCTGGGTTCAGCCTCTCCCAGTATGAAGTCCCAGTGCTCAGGCCGCTAAATGCGCTAAATAGCTTGGGAGCCCCTTCTGTGGGTCTTGATGGGGCCTGCAGTGTTTCCTCACTAGGAATAGAATCTGCCAGTTTTACGGCAGAGCTATGGGGGGGCCAGCTTTTGCCTTTATTTAGTTTGTTTTGCCCACTTGCGCTATGCAGGGTTGCTGTCCCTTTTGTTTCCATTTGTCTTACCCTTTAATCTTTTCTTCCTTTTCCAGGTCCTGGGCAGTGGCTTAGCATTTGCACCATCCTGCGGTGTAGAGCATGTTTATTCGGCTGTTCCATCCGCCCTATAGGACCAGCATGGCCGCCCTGTGCTCCTTTTCTTACTAGGAGCCCTGTGATGACATCATCAGGCTGCGTCAGGCCGAGCATGCTCGATTGCCAGCGGAAGAGCCATCCGCCATCTTTGTTGTGGGAAAAGGAAGTAAAAAAGGCAGCACGCCTCCTCTTCTCCTGAGCAATGCCAGTGCCCTAATAAAAAGTCCTGCTGGGCCTGTGCAGCAGTCCCGATGCCAAACAATTTAGTGTGCAAGGGCTGCCTGGAAGTATTCGCAGTGGACAGAGAGTAGGAGACTGCCCAGGTGTCAACCTTACTGAAAAAGGTAGTGCGAGACTCCATCTCGGAGGTCACTGCTGTTATTCCAGCAAGACAGCCAGTTAGAGGCACTAGTCAAGAAACCCTGCCGGAGCATCAGCCAGGGACTTCAGCAGCTAGTGCTCTTCTTTTTAGTGCTGTTTCTGCGGAATCCGCACAGCAGCTCCTCCTCTGCGGAGAGCGATCCAGAACAGCTTGGATTTAGCTTTTCCTTGGTGGATCCATATATCCAGGCAATCAAGCAGGCCATTGCATGGGAGGAAGATGCTCCCAAGACAGCAATATCTTATTTACCTTTTTTGAGAAGCGCCAATCCCTTTTTCCTTTTATGGAGGAAATCAAGGATGTCATGAAAAAAGAATGGCAGATCACCGAGGAGAGATTCTTGTTTAATAGTTTGCACAAGTTATATAACGTACAGGGGGCAGACATAGCCTCACTTGTCTCCCCCTCCAGCTGTGGGTGTCTCGGTGGTCTGGCTAGCCAAGAAGGTTACACTCCCAATGGAGGATTCAGGCTCCTTCAGGGACATAATGGACAGAAGGATAGATCTGGACCTATAGAGAGTCTATCAAGTGGGCAGAGCAGTCTGTCGCCCAGCCGTAACCCTCACCTCAGTGGCCAGCTCCTTGAAAGTCTGTACTCGGAAAATTGAGTCAGCGATAAAGGAAGGAGTACCAAAAGCAGATATTGTTCAGGCTCTAAAAGAACTCAAGGTGTCTTCAGATTTCATTGCGGCCATAGACACGATTAAGTGTTCAGCCAGGGAAATGTTGCACTCAGTCATGGCAAAAGGGGCTCCTTAGGCCACCGATGCATCGTCAAAACAGAACTGGTGCAAGATCCCTTTTGACGGGAAGTCCCTAATTGGTAGAAAGATGGAGACAGCCATCTCGAGAGTGTCGGGGGGGCAGGTCATTCATAGTAGGGTCCAGGTTGGCACATTTCACGGATGCCTGAGTGGAAAATTGTACAGACCTTTGGGTGAAGGCAACAGTCACCCAAGGCCATTTCTGGCAGTTTCGCAGCACCCCTTTCCAGGATTTTTTTCTCCTCCACCAAGATTCCGGAGGCTCCGCGGAAGGCGGCTGTTCTTCTACTATATACACACACACTTCAAACCCAGCAAGCCGACATACAGATTCCATCTTCAGGAATATATACCAGGGTGTCCAGTCATAGATCTAAAAAGGCTAAACCATTTCATCTTTCTGGAAAGGTTCAAAATAGAGTATATCCACCCAGTCATCCAAGCAGTGCAGCGGGGCGCCTGGATGCTTTTCTTTGAAACTGCTAGATGCCTATCTTCATGTCCCAATCTTGCCCTCTTTTCAGAGGTATATGAGGTTTGCGGTCAGCCGCACGCATCTGCAGTTCACCAGCCTTCCTTTCACTCTATGCACATCCCCGAGAACCTTCACGAACTTTCCTCATCTCAGTATTAGCTCCGCTCAGGACACAGGGGCTCCAGGTCTAGCATTACCTGGATGATGTCCTCCTGTTGGACAGGGGAGTTCGTGACACACAGGGAGATCCTTACCCATACCTTTCAGGAATTCAGTTGGATCATCAACTTCAAGAAGAGCCAACTTGCCCAACCCAGCAGTTGATATACCTGGGGGCACTCTTCAACATGGCCAACACTTCGGTCTCAATTCTGCCAGCAAAGGCATTGATAGTCAGGAAGAGAGTCTTGATGGCAGCAACTTCCACTTATCTGTCAGCAGCCCAGTGTCTCAGCCCGTTGGGCACCATGTCTTCTTGCATTCCAATGCTCCCTTGGGCACATTGGCACATGCTAATAGCAGTGTCTCCCAGTATGAAGAGGAGCCTGCAGTGGTGGCCATTAGACTGGACCATTGTTACCACGGATACCAGTGAGACAGGCTTGGGGGGGCGCCCTGCGAAGGACAGTCAGTCCGGGGCAGAGGGAGATTCCCGGCAAAGGCATAGTGTCAAATGTGCTAGAGATTCCAGCAGCACTTTTGGCTTGCAAGGCTTTGCAGCACAGGGAAAGCCGGTCACTATGCAGATGGACAACAAGGCAGCAGTTGCTTATAAACTACGCCAGGGAGGAACCCGCAGCAGCATCTTACTGAAGGAAGTGGAGCCATTAATGTCCTGAGCAGAAAATCACGTCCAGGCCCTAAGAGCAGTCTATCTCCCAGGGAGGTTGAACATGCAGGTGGACCGTCTCTCTCTCAAACATTTCCAGACAACAACGGGTGGGCTCTACACCCCTGAGTCTTTCCCAATTGGTTCACATGCGGGGTGCACCCCAAATGGATCTCTTTGTTTCTCCCAGTAATTGCAAACTCTCAAGATTCCTGTCCAGGTTTCTGCCTCCTCAGGCAGAGGGGACGGATGTTCTTGTTGCACCTTGCTGATCTATGCCCCAGCCTACGCCTTCCCCCCGGTTCCTCTAATAATGAGGTTCCTTTGGAGGCTGTTGAGAGATAACATGAGGGTCATGCCGGTTCTTCCATTCTGGCCATGGAGGCCCTGGTTTCTGCTGGTAATCCACCTCAGCATACAGCAACCAGTTCCCCTCCCAGTATTCCCACACCTTCTATTTCAGGAAGACTTCCTACATCCAAGCATTAGCAAACTTAAGCTACGAATGTGGCTGTTGAGAGGGGGAAGCTGGAGAGCCTAGGGTGCTCTTTTAGGGTAATCTCTACTCTTTTAAGATCCAGAAAACCTTCCACAAACCACACTTACGCTAAAGTTTGGGACAAGTTTTCAAATTTCCTGGCTGGTAAGGAGTTGGATCCTTCTGCGCCTCCACTTTCAGCTGTCCTGGATTTTCTGCAGGCAGGATTGGGCATTAGCCTTAACCTGAGTTTCCTGAAAGTACAAGTTTCCGCCATCTCAGTAGTACAAAAATCAAAGGTCATTAAAAGCCGACCCCAATGGTATCTGTCTGTAGTCCTGGACTTCTTATCTGTTCACCCTTTTGCTCCAACTGAATATTGTTCGCTGGGGGACATTACTCATAAAGCTGTCTTTTTGACTGCGATAACCCCAGGCAGAAGAGTTTCTGAACTTCAGGGCCGGGGGGCCTCAGAGAGACATATTACCCTTTTCCAGATCAAGTAGAACTACGACCATTTTGTTCCAAAAGTAACCACTTCATTTCACTAGATAGGCATCTGGGGCTTTACCTTAACTCCCAGAAGAGGACTCGGGCAGGCTACATGAGCTGGTTGTTTCCAGAACATTAGGGTAATACCTGACGGCCATTGCTCCCTTCAGACGCTCAGATAAGCATTTTATAATTCCAGCAGGGAAACACAAAGAAAAGGAGGCTACCTCAAGGATCTTGGTCTAGCTGGATCGTCAAGCTTATTCGCAGAGCGTACAGAGCAAGAGGGTATGAGCTTTCCTCAACGGTGACTGCACACTCTACCAGGGCGGTAGCAGCCTTGCGAGTATTGATGGAGACTATCTGCAGAGCGGCATCATGGTCTTCCCAAAATACTTTCCTAAGACATTATAGAGTAGATCTAGGTGCCTTATCATCTGTAGACTTTGAGAGAAGGACAATCCAATCTTCTCTTACATTGTAAATACAGCTGATGTTGTTTAACCACTTCAACCCCGGAAGGATTTGCCCCTTTCCTGATGAGGCCATTTTTTGCAATACAGCACTGCGTAACTTTAACTGACAATTGCGCGGTCGTGCAATGTTGTACCCAAACAAAATGTATGTCCTTTTTTCCCCACAAATAGAGCTTTCTTTTGGTAGTATTTGATCACCTCTGCGGTTTTTATTTTTAAACTAATTTTTTCATCAGTTTAGGCCGATATGTAATCTTCTACATATTCTTGGTAAAAAAAAATCGCAATAAGCGTATTGATTGATTGTGCAAAAGTTATAGCCTACAAAATAGGGGATAGTTTTATGGCAATTTTATTATTATTTTTTTTACTAGTCATGGCAGTGATTTTTTATTGGGACTGCAACATTGCGACGGACATATCAGACACTTTTGACACTTTTTTGGGACCAGTGACATTTATACAGTGATCTGAGTTAAAATTGCCACTAATTACTGTATAAATGTCACTGACAGGGAAGGGGTTAACACTACAGGGCTATCAAGGGATTAACTGTGTTTCTAACTGTGGGGGGAATGTGGCTGACTAAAGGTGTAGAGTGATCGTTGTTCCTACTTAGTTTACACACACAGATCCCGGTTCTTGCTCTGTCACGAGCGTTTGCAGGTGCCTGGCGGTCATCGCGCCCGCCGGGCACATGCATCGGCTCCAGGGACATGCTGCGGGCTCCGGCGGTGCGTGCCTGCTACAGAGTCTTAAATAGCGGATGTACAGCTATGACGCCTCACCCAGGGGAGCCAACTTGCTGCAGTATAACTGCAGCAGGTTGGTCGCTGGTCGGGAAGTGATTAAAGCAGTACCCACCCTGTCAGCTAGTTATTTGTCACTAGTATGCTGCCATGTTAGGGGCGGCACAGTGGTGCAGTGGGTAGCACTTTCACCTAGCAGTAAGAAGGGTCATTGGTTCGAATCCCAACCACGACACTACCTCCAGCAACCCTCTCTATGACTAATGGATAGTTTCATGCATAGCATAAATCTATCCACGGCTGCCTCTGCCACCCCCTATTTAGGCGTCTGGCCCCTTTTCGGATGCCTGAATTACAGTGGCAAGGGTGTTTTTTTTTAAGCACCTGATTAGAGCCATAGGCTCTAATAGGCTTCAAAAAAGGTGATCTGCGAGTGCTCTCAGTCCACCCAGATGTGTTAGAAAAGCAAATGAATATTTGCTTTTCTAACACTGAACCGCCTCTCCGCCAATCAGGTAGTGCGGGTCTAATACCCGGTACCTGATTGGCTGAAGGCAGAGGTGCTCTGATTGGACGCCTAGCAAAACGGAACAACAGAGGAGGGGGAAGCATGGAGGACACAGGAGCCGTCCCACGCTGCCAGGAGCCGTCACTAAGATGGGGTAAGTGCTGGGCAGACAGAGGGCGAGCGGGGTTCACAGTGGCAGCATTTGATGGGCACAACTGGTGGCATTTGATGGGCACTTGTGGCTGCATATGATGGTCACGAGTGGCGGCATTTGATGGGCACAAGTGGCTGCATATGATGGGCACAGTGGCTGCATATGATGGGCACATTGGCTGCATATGATGGGCACATTGGCTGCATATGATGGACACAGTGGCTGCATATGATGGGCACAAGTGGCTGTATATGATGGGCACAGTGGCTGCATTTGATGGGCACAAATGGCTGCATATGATGGGCACAAGTGGCTGCATATGACGGGCACAGTGGCTGCATATGATGGGCACAAGTTGGTGCATATGATGGGCACAATTGGCTGCATATGATGGGCACAATTGGCTGCATATGATGGGCACAATGGCTGCATTTGATGTGCACAATGGCTGCATTTGATGTGCACAATGGCTGCAATTGAAGATGTACAATCGGACTAGAGTAAGGAAGTTCATAGCCAGTAGCCAATAGCTGCCCTTGTGTCGTTTTTGGTCCGTCGGACTAGCATGCAGACGAACGGATTTTTCGATGGGACTCGAGTCCGTCGGAAAGATTTGAAACATGTTCTGTTTCTAAAGTCCGTCAGATTTTTCAACAGAAAAGGTCTGATGAAGCCCACACATGATCAAAGGAGTCACCTAATTTGGTTTCTTAGCTCTTCTAGGGACTCCAGCTGAAAGATGTCCCCACCATAGTTTCCAGCTTTGTTCCTGTCCACATTACTGGTTTTAGTTTTTATTTTAAAAATTTTTTTTTTTTGGTGTTTCTATTCATTCTATCGTGTTCATTATGGTATAAATAAATCCAACAGCATGCTGAAACAGGAACACACACACTACCGCGGTCCTCCTCCCCAGTATCTACTACATAATTGAATATAAGATTTGGATGGACTAATCCTGTATGTTTATTTGCTATGTGAAGTCACCCTGCCTTATATAAATCTTTGACATAAACAGTGCACTTTAAGGCTCAGTTCACACTACTGCTACCTGAAAGTCACGCAACTTACGGTGCGACTTTGCTAGGCGACTTCTTGGCCATTTGCTGGAGACTTAAGTACTACTTTGATGCGACTTTCAGGGAATGCCTGGGTAATCTTCTTGTAAAGTCAGATCCAAATCACATCCATATAGATGAGGATCCAACTTCCATTAAAGTCTCTTGGCACAAGTCAGATATAAGTCAACTAGAAGTAGTACAGAAACCTTTTCTAAAGTCAGAGTGACTACAGTAGTGCTAATTAAGACAGTCCTCATTGACTAACCTGGGATTTCACATGTCATGTGACTTGGGGTCTCACATGTCTGATCTCTAAAGCCTATCTGAATCCAAAAAGAAAGATTTTGTTTATGCTGCAGCATACCAGTTCTTAAAGCTGAGCTTCAGCTTTTGTTACACGTTACATTTTTTTGTAACTGTAACTGTAGCTGGCCCAATCGAACCATGTCCTTTACTAACATGTGAGTCAGCTGGATGCGCAGTATAAAATGTATGTAGATAAGGCCAGGACTTCCTGTCTTATACCCGGAACACAATAGAGTCTGTCTGATCGGTGCTTAGCTATTCATAGAAAGCAATGTATTCTAGCAATGTATACAAAGCTTCCTCTGATTGGCAGAGTCAAAAAGGCAGACTGATGATGTCACAACCTCTGACTCAGCCATTCAGCCTCAGCTAGATACAGTTTATACAGCACATCTACCGGTCTCACATGTTAGTGAGGGACATAGTTTGTTTGAGCCAAGCTGGCCCAAATAAACTATGTAAAGTGTAAAAAGCTGGAGTTCAGCTTTAAGTATGGTGACTGCATTATTTTTTTTGTTTCCCCAAACTAAGAAGATTTTCAGCAATTACAGAAAATGCCAGTTGATCAGAAATGCAGTGTCCTTGCAAACCTCCCGAAAAAGACAGCAAAAACAATATTATCCTTCTTTAGTAAAATGCTAATGCCATCAATCAACCATGTGATGGAAATGAACAAGGGCAGACATGTTTGAAGTCCAGACTATATGACAATCATGGCTCCTTCCATAAATAACAGTAAATAAATGAGTGTTAACATAAAATAATAAAAGTATGATATTCACAGGATTACCAGATGAAAAAAAAGAAAAAAAAAACTCCAAAACTAATGCAGGCACCTTATCTAAGGACTGGTACACTGCAATCAGTTTTTTTTTTAGACTATAGATTCATTTTAAGTAGTTACATTAGTTCAAACAAAGCAAATGTACATGTTCTTACAGTAATAGTTATCAAGAATAACCACAGCAACCTAAGTCCTGCCACAAAAAAAGATCTGCTTAAACAGAACTGTTTATTCAAGATCGCTATCTAATTAATTTTTTCCTTTTTACAGAAAATGTTAACACATTATAAAAGGTAACATTGAGGCAAAAACTTTAACGCAAACCAGACCAAACTCTGTGCTGGTGCAGGTGAGTGGCCCCAAACACCCTGTCTGAGTTTGGGTCAGCTCAATCGCACACAGCATTTCAAATTGGGGCGAGCAGCTGTGTGCATGCAGCCGCTGCATTGCCGTAGAAATGAATAGTCTGCCTGCATGCAGCACCTGGTGGCTCCAGACGCTTAAAGACACAGCTCACTCATGGACTACAGGTGTAATTGCCTATGCGAATGAGCCCCAACTCAGACAGCTACATTTTAAAAGAATATTTTTGGTGGACCCCGTTCACATCAGAGTGATTTGACATGTCAAATCGCAGCCTATTGCCCCCAAGGGCACTGTCCCAACCTTTGCGGCGCCGCACCGATTTCCAAAAGTAGTTCCTGCACTACTTTTGGTGACTTCTTTTGGACCTTCAGAGCTCATGTGTGGCTCACGTCAGCGGCTGCATGAAGGGTGAATATCTCCTAAACCGTGCAGATTTAGGAGATATTTATTTTACCTACAGGTAAGCCTTATTATAGGCTTACCTGTAGGTAAAAATCACCAAGTGGGGTATACAACCGCTTTAACATTCATGAACAGCTTGCTTATGGTTGTGATCTGTGATTGGCTACAGCTATAGGTGGTAGCTAGGTACCATGTGATTGCTGTGGGCTAATCACAGATCACAACAGTAAGCTGTTCATGAATGGAAAGCCATTAATGACAGTTACTGGTAACAGTAATCTGCTGTGTCCACAGGAGGAGCGTGCAGCTCTGAACACGGAAGAGGCACAATCACGTGTGTATATGTGTATATATATATATATATATATATATATATATATATATATATATATATATATAGTAAATGTACTGGGCTGAGGCTACGGTTGCCACCTCATCCCTTTATTCCAGGACATATATTACACAGGTTCTGTGGCTAATTAATGTGGTAATTAAATTCACTTGGTGCCTTATCTGCATTATAATAGCCTCAGAACCTGTGTAATTCATATGTGTCCTGGATTAAGACCCCTTTCACACTGGGGCCGCCCGTGCATTAGCGCTAAAGTGACGTTCGTTTAGCAGCACTTTAGCACTGTTTAACCACTTCAATACAGGACATTTATACACCCTTCCTGCCCATACCAATTTTTAGCTTTCAGCGCTCTCACAATTTGAATGCCAATTACTCAGTCATGCAACACTGTACCCAAACAAAATTTTGATCATGTTTTTCATTCAAACAGAGCTTTCTTTTGGTGGTATTTAATCACCACTGTTTTTTTTTATTTTTTTGCAACATAAATGAAAAAAAAAGCAAAAATCTTGAAAAAAACCCACTTTTTTTTGGTATCTATGATAAAATTTAGCAAATAAGTCATTTTTGTTCATAAATTTGGGCCAACATTTATACTGCTACATCTCTTTGGTAAAATAACCCAAATTAGTGGATATTATTTAGTCTCTGTGAAAGTTATAGAGTCTACAAGCTATGGTGCAAATCATTGAAAATAGATCACACCTGATGCACTGATGGCCTATCTCATTTCTTGAGGCTCTGAAATGTCAGGAAAGTACAAATACCCACCAAATGACCCCTTTTTGAAAAGTAGACAGTCAAAGGTATTTAGTAAGAGGCATGGTGAGTTTTTTAAAGTTCTATTTTTTTCCCACAATTCCTCCTCCTAAGTATGGCGATACCACATGCGTGTGACTTCTACACAGCCTGGCCACACAAAGAGGTCCAACATGCAGGGAGCACCATCAGGGGTTCTAGGAGCATAAATTACACCTCTAATTTCCTAACAATCTATTACATTTTTGAAGGCCCTGGAGCACCAGGACAGTGGAATTATCCACAAAATTACCCCATTTTGGAAAGCAAACACCCCAACGTCTATTCTATGAGGCATAATGAGTCTTTTGAACGGTTAATTTTTTTCCACAAGTCTTCAGAAATGTGGAAAGAAAATTAAAACATATTTTTTTTTTACGTAAAGTGGTCAGTTTATAAGATACTTATAACTCAAAGCATGTATATAGCAAAAATGACACCCCAAAACACATTCTGCTACTCCTTCTGAGTATGACAATACCACATGTGTGAGACTTTTACACAGCCTGGCCACATACAGAGGCCCAACATTGAAGTATTACCTTCAGGCGTTCTAGGAGCATAAATTACACATCATTTCATTCCTACCTATCACACTTTTGAAGGTCCTTGAGCACCAAGGCAGTGGAATTACCCACAAAATGACCCCATTTTGGAAAGCAAACACCCCAACGTATATTCTATGAGGCATGGGCTGCAGATAGGTACTCGGGTACTCTGATGGGCTGGAGACAGGTACTTGGTTACTCTGATGGGCTGGTGACAGGTACTCGAGTACTCTGATGGGCTGGTAACAGGTACTCGAGTACTCTGATGGCCTAGTGACAGGTACTCGGGTACTCTGATGGCCTGGTGACAGGTACTCGGGTACTCTCATGGGCTACAGATAGGTACTTGGGTACTCTGATGGGCTGGTGACCGGTACTCAGATGGGCGGTGACAGTTACTCAGATGGGCTGTGACAGGTGCTCAGGTACTCGTGTACCCAGATAAACTGTGACAGGTACTCAGATGGACTGTGACAGGTATTCGGGTACTCAGATGGACTGTGACAGGTACTCAGATGAACTGTGACAGGTACTCAGATAAACAGTGACAGGTACTCGGGTACTCATATGAACTGTGACAAGTACTCAGGTACTAAGATGGGCTGTGACAGGTACTCAGGGACTCAGATAAACTGTGACAGGTACTCGGGTACTCATATGAACTGTGACAGGTACTCGGGTACTCATATGAACTGTGACAGGTACTCGAGTACTCAGATGGGCTGTGACAGGTACTCAGGTACTCAGATGGGCTGTGACAGGTACTCAAATGGGCTGTGACAGGTACTCAGGCACTCAGATGAGCTGTGACAGGTACTCGGGTACTCAGATGGGCTGTGACAGGTACTCGGGTGAACTGCGACAGGTACTTTGATGGATGGTGACAGGTACTTTGATGGCTGGTGAAAGGTACTTTGATGGCTGGTGACACGTCCTCTTTATTGGGGGGGGCAATCAGTGTGGTTGGTGTACACTGTAAGAGGTAACAAGATGTTACCACAATCTCCTTCTCACACATGATTGGTGTGTGAGGAGGAGAACCCAGTAACATGTCGTTACTGCGGTTTGTTGACATTCTGTGACCGACTGTGATTGGACACAGCCGGTCACTTGGTAAAGAGCCAATTTCAATGGACCTTTACTGCGATCGGGGTTGGGCTGTGTCAGGGTGACAAGTCTCGTCCCTGATCGCCGAACTGCACGTGCCCTAGGGGCATGCATGAGCGCCGTGCACGTGGACAGTATATGTGACCGGCTGTGATTGGACAAATGGGAGATCCCACCTGTGGATGTCATATGACTATGGCCCAGTATGGAAGTGGTTAAGCTGCGCTTTTTGGCCGTTAGTGGGGCTCTTTTAACCCCTGCTAGCGGCTGAGGAAGGGGTTAAATACGCCCGCGTTGCGGCGCTACCGAAGCGCTGCCCATTCACTTCAATTGGCAGGGCGTTTTGGGAGCGCTGTATACAGTTGGCACCCTCGGAGAAATATCATAGGAATTCTTGTCTTACTACAATTAAGGGTAGAGATGAAATTGGCTTTGGAGTACTATTAAAGGCCAAGTCTCAGCTTTATCGGTCTTATTTCAAAGACCACTTGCTACACATTCTTTAGTCCGGGGTTTTATGCAAGGGGTAATGTGGCTTAATCCGCCAGTCAAACCTCCCTTGAACCCTTGGGACTTGAACTTAGTTTTGTCTGTGTTACAAAAACAGCCATTTGAACCAATACAACATATTCCCTTAGTCCTTCTGACAAGGAAGTTGGTATTTTTGGTTGCCATATCCTCAGCAAGGTGGGTTTCGGAATTGGCTGCCCTTTCTTGTAAAGAGCCATATTTGATTTTTCATGAGGAAAGAGTGGTGTTACCATCTCGTCCAGACGTTTTGCCAAAAGTGGTTTCAAGTTTTCACCTGAACCAAGATATTGTCCTGCCATCGTTTTTTCCAAAACCATGTTCCAGGGAAGAAAAGTCACTAAATTGTCTTGATGTGGTGAGAGCAGTGAAAATCTATTTAAAGACAACTGCTCAGATTCGTAAGACTGATGTCTTATTTAGTTTGAAAGGGGTCTAAAGGGATGAGGTGGCAACCCAAGCTGGGGCGGAAAATGGCTAAATCTGCTAAATAATTTCCAGATGCATCAAAACAAAAGGTTTGCAAAGTCTTATGCCCCGTACACACGATCGGACATTGATCGGACATTCCGACCACAAAATCCATGGATTTTTTCAGACAGATGTTGGCTCAAACTTGTCTTGCATACACACGGTCACACAAATTTGGTCGGAAATTACGAACGTCAAGAACGTGGTGACGTACAACACGTACGACGAGCCGAGAAAAATTAAGTTCAATAGCCAGTGCGGCTCTTCTGCTTGATTCCAAGCATGTGTGGAACTTTGTGCGTCGGAATTGTGTACACGCAATCAGAATTTCCGACAACGGATTTTGTTGTCGGAAAATTTGAGATCCAGATCTCAAATTTTGTGTGACGGAAATTCCGATGGAAAATGTGTGATGGAGCCTACATGCGGTCGGGATTTCCAACAAAAAGGTCTCATCGAACATTTTCCGTAGGAAAATCCTATCATGTGTACAGGGCATTACAACAAGTTTTTTTTTTTTTTATAAAGCATCCACAGCATTGTAGACAAGGCTTTCCCTCTGCCAGCATGCTGTAGAAAAGGAGCCTTGCTTTCTGTGTGGAAGCAGTGGACTCTGTAAAGATCTGACAAGCCCCTTGCTGAGTAAGTTTGAGGTCTCCAATGACCAGGAAGCTGAGCTTTGCTTATTATGGAGAACTGGCTCTGACTTAGCAGGGGAGGTGTCACACCTCCGCAGAGAGACCTTAAGTACTTTTACAGAGTACTTTTATTAGAGCAAAGGTCCTTCTCTACAACATGCTGGCAGGAAACAGGCTTTTCTACTTACGATGTGACTGAAAAAAACAGGCTCTTTGTTTTAATGCATCTAGAATGTATTTAGCTAGTCTAAATTGGGCTGTCCACTAGGTTAGAAAAATTATGAGTTACCATACAGTACTTCTGTCAGTGTTGACACTGGATTCTTACAGGGCAAACATTAGAAATCAGGCAAGGTTTTCATACTTGTGTAGTTGCAATTAGCCTGAACCATCTGAACATGCCTGGACTTCTCTGTCCTAATAGTTGCCCTGGACACATGCTCTGAGGTAATATCCTCTAGGGTCGGGCCTGGCTGGCACAATTAACGTATCAAAATACACCAAAAACCCGGTACAATGTAAACACTGCCCAGCCTACCCGAGTATGTATCCTTTATGCAATTATACCAAATGGAAGAAAAAAAAAAAAAAAACTATTTGACAATATTATTATTCCATATTTTGCAACTAGCGGTAACATTGTATTTCACATTTCCTGAAATCCGGTCACTAGCTGCTTACTACATAGTGATTGTCACATACTCTCAAATGCAGGCCACCATAATGTGCCCAGCTGAGACATGGCTGGTGACTTTTTCTTGCGTTTTTTCTGTAAAAAAATGAGGAGGTGGTGACCAGAATGTATACATAATCATCAAAAGACAATCTGTGCACTTTGGGACAGTTCTTGTTCAATATGTCTTTTGTTTGCCTCTATATAGGAAAAATACTCATAAAATACCCAACATAATAGTGTTATATTTTCAAAATTTTAATTAACAGTAAAGTTAGCGTGTTTTACTTTGCTTACAGCTAACCAGTATATCACTAAGATGTTATACTTACCTCCTCTGTGCAATGGTTTTGCACAGAGCAGCCCCAATCCTCCTATTCTGGGGTCCCCCATGTAGGGTTGCCACCTCATCCCTTTAAACCCGAACACATATGAATTACACAGGTTCTGAGGCTAATTTATTGCAGATAATGCACCGAGTTTAATTATCTCCCAAATCTGCCACAGAACCTGTGCAATTAATATGTGTTCAGTTTTAAAGGAATGAGGTGGCAACCCTACCCCATGGGCACTCTTGGCTCCTGTTCTTCCCTGAAAGCCCCCATAGCAAGCCACTGGCCATGGGGGCATTCATATGGACTCAATCCTGAGCCGGGCTGTGTGCATCTATTGGCACACACAGCACAGCTTGGCCCTGTCCCCTACAGTCTTTTGACTGACAGCAGCAGGAGCCAATGCCAAGGGTGATTATTTATTCAAGTAAAACCTTTATCCCAAAAAGAAAAAACAATTTGATGTAACTGATTATAAAGTGTGAGCTGGAGTATGGCTTCAATTTGTCTAGTGTATTTAAAGCTGCTAATACATGTAACACTCCCCCTCCCCAGACTGACAATGCTGCTGAATGCTGAGCATCCTGTTCTCATTCCTACCGAGACGTGTCTCACTAATACAGGAGGTGTGTTACTGACCACATCTGTAGCTGAAAACAGAGGGAAAAAGTCAAAGAAAGGAAAACGGATGAAGCCATCACATCTAATATTTGGTAAGCTGCAATATAAAACATGTTTGGTTTTGGGTTTAATATCGCTTTAAGGTAAAAAAATAAATTAAAAAAACGTTACCTTTACAACCACTTTAGGCATTGTTGGGTATTTATATCTAAGGTATGCATTTTAACAGTTTTTACTTAACAATTTTGATTGGTTTTCATGAGGTTTTTATGTTTTTTAACCACTTGATTACTGGGCACCTAAACCCCCCTCCTATCCAGACCAATTTTCAGCTGATGTGCAAAATCGCTAATTGCGATTATGCAAATTGCTAATGATGCTGTGCAAAATAACTGAAGCAACAGTAGCCCTATGTTCAATGTAGATGAATACTAAAGTGCCTATGTTGTAACTGTGCAAAACCGCATAATGATGCTGTGTAAAAATCGCTAAAAAACAACAATAAACAGTGCTGAACCAATCTGAGTATGTGCATGTAGTGTTGTGCAAATGCAATAAGTGATTCTGGGTATTAATGTAAACGCATAGTATATATTAAAGTGCCGATAGCCCTATGTTCAGTGTACATAAACATAAAATGACTATGTTGCAACTGTGCAAAAACGCATGATGCTGCTATGTAAAATCGCTGAGTATATGCTAATCAGATAAGTTGCAGCTAGATCCAAAGTGTGTAAATGCACTTAAATGGTATAAAGTAAATAATAATCAGTGCAGTTTAAATCTATATATGGAACATTTAACAATAAGCGATAAATGGTGTACAAAATCGCTAATGCAACAGTTGCCCTATGTTCAGCGTAGATGAATACTAAAGTGCTTATGTTGTAACTGTGCAAAAACGCATAATGGTGCTGTGTAAAAATCGCTGAAAACAACAATAAACAGTGCTGAACAAACCAATAGCCCTATGTTTAGTTTACATTGAATGACTATGTTGCAACTGTGCAAAAACGCATGATGCTGCAATGTAAAATCGCTGAAAGCAACAATAAGCAGTGATAAATAAAACAGAGTGCGTGCGCTAAGCGCTGTGCAAATGCAATAATGATCCTAGATATAAATGCCCTAATTCCAGTGTAACCACAAAATATGTAGAATAAATAAATAATGATGTATAATACCAATAAAACAATGCTTGTGCTAAAAATTGTGACTGTGTGCTGACAATTCCCAATATCACACAGTTACCGCAATACAGATGCGAAAGTTCACTTATTGAAAATGATAAAGTCTATGATAAATGAAAGTGCAAATAGTGCTCCAATGTGCTCTTCAAAACAGCCGCTGGTGTATCACTCTTCGTGTGTAACACTCACTGTGTACTGGCCTCTTACCTCCATGGAAATGGTAAACAGCAATGGAGATGGGTGTGGCTGGAGATCTTTGCAGGGTGTTGTATCCCTCTTAAACCGTGGTATGGTGGATGGTGGCTTAGGATGTGTTCATTTCCAGCAGATATATGCAAAGGATAAAGAAGAATCTCCCATAGTGTAATACTGATTAAGATAATAAATTTATTTAAATCCAAGTGGGTACTTACAACAGTGTAAAATAAAAACAGCAAGTCTGTAAATTGTGCAGGTTTACAGGTGCCTCTGTGCGTCACTTCCGGTTCTTGTGCGGAACGGTTACTCCTGTTGACGTCCAATGACGAAACGCATAGGGTGGGGTCATGAACGTCTTACGTCACCTCCAGTTAGACGAATGCAGTCTTCTGACGGCATCCATCCACCCATATTTTCATGCTTATACCATTTACATAAAATGTGAGTACAACTTTTTAAATTAATAAACAAAGTTTTAAAAAACGGTTTTACGCTATGGGCATCCCTTCTCTCCTACATGATGAACACACAAAATGCTGCTAACAACATTTAAAGCACAGACCAGGACCGCCAGGAATTGCTACACAGTGGCAGATACTGTGGCTGCGCAGTACCCCGTGAGAGTGAGGCTATTTGGTGAGTGCATGCACATTAGGAGCATGAATAAGGAGCACCATCACTAGCTGGCACCTGAATAAGAAGTTTCCTTTTTTTTTTGGAACTACAATACTGGTTCTCAGTAAACACTGGACTATTTTTCTAGAGCACATGTCACTTTGCTAAACAGCTTATTTGGCAGCACTGGACACTTTTTGAGCACTAAGCACTTTTTGAAATATACACTTCTATTAAGATTTTCAATGTTAATCATACTTACTGTGCAGACTGCATTATTAATTTATCACATCATTGGTGAATAGCATAGGTCTCAGTTTGCACATATCTTTTTATTGATTAGACAGCCAGGGGGTGTAACACATTTGGGACACTTTACTAAAATCACTTCACCCGCTCTGGAAATCAACTATGGGAGTAAGTTGGGTAAGCTGGATTATCCTTTCTGGTTGCTGAGGTTATATTGTCAACCAGCTGCCAGAGGGTGTAATACAATTCACACAGATTTATATTGTCAACCAGCTGCCAGAGGGTGTAACACAATTTAGACAGATTTATTTCACTTATCCATTATGAACATTAGCTATATCCCAACACTGTTTTTATACGGAAGATTCAGCATCATTACAAGAAAGGCACCACTGGCGTTCCCTTTATGCATATTCACTTCCCCTTCTGCAATTTCAGACGTGGACATTAGAGGATAATTTATCTTTTTTTTATCTATTTTTTTTTTACCATTCATGCTCATATCTATATAATATTCCCTCTTTTGAGGTGAGTTTAGCCATTAGAGGATAACATACTTGCACACTGGTTTATGGTATTACACCCTGTCAGGAGTGTATACACACAGGCACCTGTTGATAAGCTAATATCTACAATTTTTGACATTCTGTATATTAATCATCTTACCAATTATATTTTGCTTTGAAGCACTACAGAGGGTGTAATACAATAGTTTTTATAAAACACTTCCTTTCTTAGAACAGCCCCGCACCTACACTTCCCCTTATATCCACCATAGTACACTTCACCCAGGTGGAGGTGTACTTGTAGAGGCAGCAGTTCCTTTTTTTTCTTTATATTTATCTTTCTCCTTGCGCGGATTTACTTATATATTATTTCAACAAGGGAAATATCGTATCTTCATCAGGGGGATGCTCTGCTGAAGATCACCATAATCTCGGTCACCTATCAAGTCACGTTTATTATCTTTAGATTAAGGACGCTGAAAACTGACCCTGGTCAGAATATCACGGACCTATATGCACCTGAGCACTTTATGGATCACTTTTGTATCAATATTTATACAATTTATGAAATGTGTGTATATTCACGCTATATGATATAGTAAGCTGTATGACGACAACAGTGCTGGAGGGTCTATTGATGATAGCTACTTGTGGAGCTATTGTTGCTGGTGGGGATGTATTGTTTCAGGGGGGTCTATTGGTGGTGGGGATCATTCCTGGGAGGGATCTACTGTTGAGGGAAGGGTCCTCTGATGCTGGGAATCTATTGTTGCAGTTGGGGAGTCTATTTTTGCTGGGGGTCCTATTGTTGCTGGCAGCAGGGGATCTATTTTACTGCTTTTTATGTTTTCATTAACAAATTACTTAGCACCACAAAATACTTGGTTCTGTACGGTGGAACCAATGAGTTATTCGGAATGGAAAGTACATGCATCTATTCTCCGAGGGAAAAAAGAAAACCTGTCTGAGTTGGAGAAGGCACCCTTCAAACCTGAGAAAGCTGGAATAGTTGGCTTTAGAGGAGTGGGCCAAACCACCTGTTGGCAGGAGCAGAAATCTCCTTGAGCGCTATAGAATCACTAGTGCGCAGTGATTTCCTCTAAGCCTGCATTCAAATCTGAGCAGAGTGTATTCCTGGTGGTTTTGAAGCATTTTTAGTGCTTAGTGGATTCATATTCTTTGTGGCTATTGAGGAATACATTTGAATGCAAGTTTTGTGCCTTGGAGTTCAGCTTGTATCTCTAAAAGTTTTACTTCACTCATCTACCATTCCAACTATGCTTTTGTTCAGTCTGGGGTTAATTTCCCTCCTTCGGCCACATCCAGAGAGGTTGGCTACACTGTCATAGATTTTAATCGAATAATGTTTGCAGGTGTGTCTCTTTTCACATGTTCCTTGCTTTACTTTTTGACGTACCAAATGCATGCAGGTATGTATGAGATATCTGCTTGTAATTTAATCACTTTCAGGAGGAGTTAAAGAGGAACTGCAGTCTGTTCACATAATTTGTAATATATCTTTGCAATTCTGAAGCTTCCCTCCAACCACTTTGCATATTTTTTTTATATATACTGTGATTCTGTACATGCCAAATATGCTGCAGAAATCTCCATACACCAAGTCTGGCTGCAACCATTTTAACTGTGGGCAGCTGAAGCTGCTGCCTGTTCACTTCCTGGATTTACACAGACACACAGAGGCACACCTCCAGCTCTGCAGCCCCGATTGCCCTCTTAAGACTCATACCCCCTCCCACGAGAGTGAGAGAGCTGTGCATGATGTCATAAGCCTAGGATTTGTACCAGACAAGAAACAGGAAGTGGGCCGTATAAGGTATTTCCTGGCAGAAAAAAAATGTTTTACTATTCAAAGTTAAAACAACAAGGGCAGAAGATTTAATAGATGGAAAGATGAAAAAATGACTGAAGGCCCGGCTTTAAGAATTGTTTCAATGTGCTATAAGGGTACCAACAAATTTGTCCATGCCTGTATTTCTTCCATGAGGGGGGTTTAACTCTTTTACTGCCACTGATGTATAGCATACATCAGTGGCAGCAGGAGGTTTTACACACACTCCTGCTACTACAGCAGCCAGGAGTTCATGTAAATCAGACAAGCCGCCTGTTGGCTTTCAGGTTGAAGCAAGCACATGTGCACACAAAATTTTGTGAAAAAATTTGCATAGTGTATTTCTTACTGAAAATTTTTATATGATAAACCATTGCGATAATAACCTAGGATATTTTAAAAAATGGATCTACCATCATTTTATTCTCCAGGGTCTCTGCTTTCACAAAATATATACGATTTGGGAGTTTTAACCAATCTTTAGGCCTAAAATGATTATTTAAATGTGTGTTAAAAACCTCCAAAATGGCTCTGCTAGTGCATGTCAATTTCACAAATGTAAGTGAAACCAGTGCTTAAAAGCAATTCTAAAGAGGAACAAATTGTCAGATTGGTAAGGGTTAGCCTTGCAATTATACCTGTGTTTTATAGCAACAGTGTCTTTAAAATGAATGTTTAAACAAGGTCTCCGGTATTAAATGAGATTGGTGGTTAATTTTCAGAACCTGCCCAGCACAATATTTGTTCAATGCCTGTTCACATGAACATCTGTTGTGTTATGTACTTTTCCGACATTAAAATAATTCTGTGAAAATGTTTAACTAATATTTATGCTCAGTGGCTTTTAACACCTTTCTCTTACAAAGTGAAGTGACATCGTAAAGTCTTCTTTCATTATAGAAGTTGATCCAATCAATAGCCTTTCCCCCTTTTATCAGATAAAAAAGAGAAAGCATAGACAAGATCGGTCATGAATATTCAGGAAAAAACGAAGTTTTTGATTTACTAGTAAAATTTGGAGTTCTAAAATTGAATTATTTGGCCTCAACAACAAATGATATGTCTGTCAGAAATCCAATACAGCTCACCATCCAAATAACACAATTCCTACAGTAAAGCATGGAGGTGGTAATATCCTGTTATGGGGGTGTTTCTCTGCAGTAGGGACTGGGGCACTGGTCAGGAAAGAAGGAAAAATGGATGGGTGGATGCCAGAAAGTTGTCAATTGGAAGAAGGTTTACTTTCCAACATGACAATGCCCCAAAGCACACAACAAAAATGACCACACAGTGGTTGAAGGCAAAGAAGGTGAATGTCCTTGCATGGCTTAGTCAGAGCCCAGACGTAAACCCCATTGAAAATCTGTGGAATGACTTGAAGACTGCAGTCCACAAACAATCACCAGCAAATTTAACTGAACTTGAGCAGTTCTGCAAAGAAGAGTGGGCAAATATTGCAAAGTCTAGAAGTGCAAAGTTAGTAGAGACATATCCCAACAGACTAAAGAAGGCTGTAAATAAAGCAAAATGTGGTCCAACAAAATAATGACATAAGGGGGTGATCCTTTTTCCAACTTAGTGATTCTGTTTTTGAATTTTTTTTATTTTTTCTTACATGTTGGATGTTTTTCAGTTGCACTAGTAAATACAGCTGGATAAAACAAAAACTGTGTTTGTCTTCATTTCAGGCTGCAAAGCAACAAAACTGGATTATTTTAAAGTGGGGTGATTCTTTTCTATACCCACTGTATATAGATATTTATAGTGATACTTCCAGATGAATGTTACAGAAAAGTCCCACTGCAGGGGCCCCTGATGATCATGCGGCATCTGTCTTTGTGTCGGAGACGTGAAGACAAGAGCTGCTATGATGAGGAGACCCTGCAGCCATTGCCCAACCAGCCTGGAACGCAGTCCTTGTTATCTAGCAATAATCGTCTCTTTTGATCTAGTATTAGTAGCATGGACAAGATGTGTGGCTGAGACCTTCTCTCTCTCAACTTCCTCCTTCCAGGATATTTTCCCAACAAACCCAGAGTCAGAAAGTGACATACATAATTATACATTACAAAATAATACTAGCAGCTAACAGTAGAGGGCAGCAGATCCCTGCAAAGGGATTCTACAAGTCAGCCAAAAATACCTTAATCATACATTACAAGAAACAGGAGAATTTATTTTTAAACTTTGGAATATCCAAAAGCAATCGCGTGATTGGTGGGCAACACCAAACAATGGCTAACAGACTAACAAGAGCAAAACTTTTTAATGGGAATAAAAAGGGAAAAAATTAGAAAGCCCCTACAGGCCTCCTGGAGGACCTTCTAACCAATATCCACCTGGTAAAATTTTGCAAACGTGTGGAAGACCAGGTGGCGGCTTTTAGAGACCTGAGAAACCGAGTACTGATGCTAGAATGCCCTTAAAGCACCGACACTTCTGGTTAAGTGAGCCTTCACCAGGAATGGTGACACTCCAGCTTGTAGCCTCTGCCCACAGGGTTTTGAACCCAGATATCTTCATACATCTGCAAAGGGTGTCAGACATGGAGGCCCCCCTTCCTCAAGGAGGATTCTGAAAGAATTTTGTTTGTGGTTTCTTTGTTCCAGACGAAGATGGCTTTTGTTCCATTTCTGCTGCTTATTCAGCACTACCAAGGTGATCCCTGGTGGTGCCAGCTGACTTCTCTGTTGGGGAAAAACAGTGAACTGTGCCCAAGCTCCTCCCAGCCCCTGAAGCAGGAACCAGCACACAGGACTCCAGATAGGGGTAAATTACTTTAAACACTGCCGAACCTTAACAGCTCAATCTTCACGTCAGGCATGCGCCACAGAGTCTTCAGGGACTGGACTCCACCACAGCAGACTATTGCCCGAGACCAGTATAGTACCCAACAGCTAACATGCAATGCAACTGCCTGCCAAGGAAATCACCTGTCGCAGTGCAAGTAGCAGTTTACATGCTGTCCCCATTCTTTATACCACAGTCTGGGTACAGTCCCTTCAGGAATAGCAAGACCCATAGGGATCGATCCGGGTAGTTGCAGCTCCTCTGGAGCAACGATTCTCAGCAGTTGAGCGCATTGTAAACTTTCTTGAAGTGTATCAAAGGAGAAAACACTCTCAGCAGAGATAGATTGTGTACATAGGTGATGGATCTAAACAAAAAACTCAGGCTGGAAGAGGGATTATGCAGGGCTGAGTCAAGCTCTGCTGTTGGCAGTGTCTAATCAACTGGAGGTAGCGCATATCCTACCGGTCTAAGAATTGCCGCTCTGGTGTAACAGGTTAAAGAAAATAGAAACCACTTCTATCATGCCTTGCATAGCCAGACCACCAAACTAGGTTCTGCTCACAATCTAAACCCAAATTGGGCCTTTTCATCACCTGGAGGTTTGAGCTTTAACTGTTTTAAAAACCAGCAATGTGCAAAATTGCAAGTCACCTTTCACAAGCCACAAGTATACATAATTCTGCAAATTCAAAGTGCGTGCGTGTGTGTGTGTGTATATACAGTATCTCACAAAAGTGAGTACACCCCTCACATTTTTGTAATATTTTATTATATCTTTTCATGAGACAACACTGAAGAAATGACACTTTGCTACAATGTAAAGTAGTGAGTGTACAGCTTGTATAACAGTGTAAATTTGTTGTCCCCTCAAAATAACTCACACAGCCATTAATGTCTAAACCGCTGGCAACAAAAGTGAGTACACTCCTAAGTGAAAATGTCCAAATTGGGCCCAATCAGCCATTTCCCTCCCCAACCTTTTTAGTGTTACAAGGTCTCAGGTGTGAATGAGGAGCAGGTGTGTTAAATTTGGTGTTATCGATCTCACTCTCTCATACTGGTCACTGGAAGTTCAGCATGGCACCTCATTTCAAAGAACTCTCTGAGGATCTGAATTGTTGCTCTACATAAAGATGGCCTAAGCTATAAGATTGCCAAGACCCTGAAACGGAGCTGCAGCATGGTGGCCAAGACCATACAGCGGTTTAACAGGACAGGTTCCATTCAGAACAGGCCTTGCCATGGTCGACCAAAGAAGTTGAGTGCACATGCTCAGCGTCATATCCAAAGACTGCCTTTGGGAAATAGACGTATGGGTGCTGCCAGCATTGCTGCAGAGGTAAAAGGGGTGGGGGGTCAGCATGTCAGTGCTCAGACAATACGCCGCACACTGCATCAAATTGGTCTGCATGGCTGTCATCCCAGAAGGAAGCCTCTTCTAAAGATGATGCACAAGAAAGCCAGCAAACAGTTTGCTGAAGAAAAGCAGACTAAGGACATAGATTACTGGAACCATGCCCTGATGAGACCAAGATAAACTTATTTGGTTCAGATGGTGTCAAGTGTGTGTGTCGACAACAAGGTGAGGAGTACAGACAAGTGTGTCTTGCCTACAGTCAAGCATGATGATGGGAGTGTCATGGTCTGGAGCTGCATGAGTGCTGCCAGCACTGGGGAGCTACAGTTCATTGAAGGAACCATGAATCCCAACATGTACTGTGACATACTGAAGCAGAGCATGATCCCCTCCCTTCGGAGGGCAGTATTCCAACATGATAATGACCCCAAACACACCTCAACAACGACCACTGCCTTGCAAAAGAAGCTGAGGGTAAAGGAGGTGGACTGGCCAAGCATGTATCCAGACCTAAACCCTATTGAGCATCTGTGGGGCATTCTCAAACGGAAGGTGGAGGAGTGCAAGGTCTCTAACCTCCATGATGTCGTCATGAAGGAGTGAAAGAGGACTCCAGTGGCAACCTGTGAAGCTCTGGTGAGCTCCATGTCCAAGAGGGTTAAGGCAGTGCTGGAAAATAATGGTGGCCACACAAAATATTGACACTTTGGGTCCAATTTGGACATTTTCACTTAGGGGGTGTACTCACTTTTGTTGCCAGCGATTTAGACATTAATGGCTGTGTGTTGAGTCATTTTGAGGGTACAGCAAATTTACACTGTTATACAAGCTGTACACTCACTACTTTACATTGTAGCAAAGTGTCATTTCTTCAGTGTTGTCGACATGAAAAGATATCAAATATTTACAAAAATGTGAGGTGTGTACTCACTTTTATGATAGAGATAGATATATATATATATAAATTTTCAGTAATTAAATTCAAAAAGTGAAACTCATATATAGATTAATTATACACAGGGCAATATATTTCAAGCATTTCTTTCTTTTAATTTTGATGATTATGGCTTACTGAATTTGGGGTTTACGCTAGCTGTATCTCAGAAAATTTGATTACATAAGACCAATAAAAAAAAAAGTATTTTTAATACAGAAATGTTGGCTTACTGAAAAGTCTGTCCATGTACAGCTTAGTATGCACTCAATACCTGGTCTGGGCTCTTTTTGCATGAATTAATGCATCAATGTGCCATGGCATGGTGGCAATCAGCCTGTGAAACTGCTGAGGTGTTATGGAAGCCCAAGTTGCTTTGATAGCGGCCTTCAGCTCATCTGCATTGTTGGGTCTGGTGCCTCTCATCTTCTTGACAATAACCCACAGATTCTCTATGGGGTTTAGGTCAGGCGGGTTTGCTGGCCAATCAAGCACAGTGATATCATGATCATTAAACCAGGTATTGGTACTTTTGGCAGTGTGGGCAGGTGCCACATCCTGCTGGAAATTGAAATCAGCATCTCCATAAAGCTGGTCAGCAGAGGGAAGCATGTAGTACTCTAGAATTTCCTGGTAGAGGGCTGCGCTGACTTTGGACTTGATAAAACATAGTGAACAAACACCAGCAGATGACATGGCTACCCAAATCATCACTGACTGTGGAAACTTCACACTGGACTTCATGCAACTTGGATTCTGTGTCTCTCCATTCTTCCTCCAGACTCTGGGACCTTCATTTCCAAATGAAATGCAAAATTTACTTTCATCCGAAGAGGACTTTGGACCACTGAGCAACAGTCCAGTCCTTTTTCTTCTTAGCCCAGGTAAGACGCTTCTGGCGTTGTCTCTGGTTCCGGAGAAGCGTGACACAAGGAATGTGACAGTTGTAGCCCATGTCCTGGATACATCTGTGTGTGGGTGGCTCTTGAAGCACTGACACCAGCCATTGACCACTCCTTGTGAATCTACCCCAAATTCTTGAATGGCCTTTGCTTCACAATCCTCTCAAGGCTACGGTTATTCCTGTTGTTTGTGCATCTTTTTCTACCACACTTTTTCCTTTCACTCAGGTGGCCTCAATAGCAAAACAAGGAGGGCAAAATTCAAAAAATTCTAAATACTACAGACAATTTAAAAGGCTGATGGATATAGAAATTTTGATTGCCAACTAATAATGTAGCTTTGGCACATCCCCTCACAATGCACGGCTTGCCCTCTGCATTCTTTGGAGCTTTGATATGATATACATGGTACATTAGGTTTGGGCCTACCAGAGCACTCTTCAGGAAAAACAGAAGAATGTGTACTCACCTTTATATACCTTTTCGCTTATATCAGTTTTAGGACTTTAAATCTGAGACATGTTTGCTTTATCTCAATTTCTCCAAGACATAATCTTCTTCATGTAGTAGCACAGATGTAGGGAAAAACAATGTATCTTAAATGTACAGTACAGGACACAGGCAAAGTATTCATAGACCATCAGTCATAGGCTCGTACCTTCAGGTAAATGGAGACTGGCAAAGCTTTTGAGGACATGCCCCCTGGGCACCTCCCTTATAACCCTATCCTACTCTGTTAGGTCCCCATTTTTTGCTGGTGTCCAACGGTGACAGATCTCTTCTCCTTTGCTTATAAATCACTCTTAGCTTAACTAATTTATTATTCTATCTTCAGATTTTTAAGTCATGTCCTTCACCCCCTTTCAATGCCACGGATAGAAGCAGTTCATCTGGATTGGCTCAATCTTTGTAAAACCTTGGGAGCCATACCTGGACCTCACACTGTGGGGATGACCTGTAAATTTTCGTCGGGCACTGGGACGTGCACAGGTGCTCACCATGGAACTTAGTGCAGCTTGTTGTAGTCAGCCACAGGGTGCTATCCAAGTCCATCACTATGGAACCCAGACCCTGGAGACCTCTTCTAAGGTATGCCCACTGTCTGTGAAGCCTGGATTTTAAATGCAGTTCTGCTTCATGGACAGTCAAGACAGGTTCGCCCTCTATCAGTTACTGTAAAAACCAGGACTATGCATGGAATGTACTCACTTTACAGTGTAAACTTTTCAAACTTGGTGCTTAAATCTCAACCACTCAGAGCTTGGTCTCAGCAGATGACCAGGTGTTCAATAAAAATTGGCCACAAACCTTACCACCTAGAGCCTTTATAGATAATTAAAAAATTATTTAAAAAAAAAAAAAAAAGGTACTCAAGCACTTCCTCCAACCCTTTTGCCACAAGGATTCACTACATGACAAGCTGCACCCAGACAAGGGGAATACGTGGCATCTATAGCCATCAAAGATGCCTATCTGCATATTCCCGTTTAGCCACTTGATCAGCACTTTCTGCATCTTGCAGTGGCAAAAATCCATTTCCAGTTTGTTGCACTGCCATTCGGCCTCTCCTCTGTACCGAGAGTATTCACAAAAGGTCCTACCACCTTCTTGCACTTCTCAGAATCCAGGGCACGTGTTTTCTAGATGACCTTCTCCTGAAGAACTCATCTTTTCCAACGGTCTGTAAACATTGACAGGGCAATTCAGATGCTCCAGGCTTTCAGCTCGGTGACCAATTTTTCAAAATCTGCTTTTCAGCTTTTTTCACCTGGAACACGTGGGTCTGTTCCTGGAACCATCCGAAGCAAAGGTCTTTCTTCCAGAGAAGAAAATTCTCTCAGAGCTCACTCTCAAGAACTGAGGTCCGAGACATCCCACAATGAGATTCTAAATGACAGTCCTTGGCCTCATGGTAGCCTCCTTTGACGTTGTACCATTTGTCCAATTTCACTCAAGAGTGGGGGGAATGCTGTAGAACACTGAAACTTTAAGGCTGAGTTCACACTAGTGGGAATTGGATTTGTTCACATCCAATTCGTACAGGAGATTGTAACCAGCTCTCTATGGAGCCAGTTCACAGATCTCCGTAGCAGCTCCGGTGCAATGTGCACAAGAGCCCTGTGCGGCTTTGGTCTGTTTCAGGTCCGTATTCAGCCAAAAATTCTGGCTAAAAATCGGACCTGAAATTCTGACCGGGGTTATAACCCTCCCTTGCTCAATCCAAAATGAAAAAAAAAAAAGTTTCGCCTACAGTTCTACTTTAAGATTAAAAAACCTTCTGCCTTTACAGCCACTTTTAAGACAGGCTTCAGAAAAAAATGGGTAGGGCTTTTGAATGGGAAAGGAGTTGGATAACACAAAAGCATAACTAATGGTTTGAGAACGCCATAAAAATAATAAACGAACAATTACCGGTTTCAAGTTTGTGCTCTGTCAAGGCCAACCATGTCTTAAAAAAATTCTATTTTACATCCTATGGCAGAAACTGCAAGTTTAATCTGAAACAACTACTTCCCATACCAGAGCCATTTAGGAAACTGGTCTAGCCACATGCATGTGAAGTCACAATTTAGATTAGCTCTGGCTTTCTATCCTTTGCTTGCAAAACCAGTCTCAAAGCACACAAAAGTAAAAGGGGACAGTTTGTTGGTTGAAATGCTGAGGAGGTTTAGAGAACATTTGGAATGCAGAAGTACCAAGGCTGAGGGTTCCATTAACGGACTCACCTGCTGGACACAACAACCCAACCCAAATTTAAATTCAAACTTAGCAGCCTTCCTCTAGTTTAGGAGAACATAGGAAACACCAGATGAGCTTTATTGAACTGAAAGTGAATGTCTCGTACACACGATCGGACTTTCAGACAACAAAAACGTTGATTTTTGTTGGCTCCAACTTGTCTTGCATACACACAGTCACACAAACGTTGGTCAAAAATTACAAAAGTGGTGACGTACAACGAGCCAATTAAAAGGAAATTCAATAGTCATGTGATATCTCCATTACAAACGCTAGTTTTACAAGACCAAGCACTTCCGGCTCATACTTGATTCCGAGCATGCGTGAATTTTTGTGTGACATACTTGCGTACACACGATCGGAAAGTCCAGCAACAAAGTTTTGCTGGCGGAAAATTTGAGAACCTGCTAGCCAACATTTGTTGGCGGAAAGTCCAACAACAAATGTTCTATGGAGCATACACACGGTCGGACTTTCAGCCAACAAGCTCACATCCAACATTTCCCATCAGAATATCCCACCGTGTGTACGCGGCTTTAGACTACACAACTGGGTACAAAAGTGAATGACAAGATGGCTATTGCTTAGACTTTAGTCAACCAGCAGGACCAGAATTTGGATGGTGAAAGTCCAGTGGACACAGTTTATGTAGATTTTGCTAAGGAATTTGATAACTGTACTTCAAATGTTTAATCTATAAAATAAGGTCTGCTGGAGTTAATTAAATTGTATGTACATAGATAGGAAGCTAGTTACATGAACGGGTCCAGAGAGTAGTGATAAATGACTCATTCTCTGAATGGTCTAAAGTGGCGTGCCCCAAGATTCTTTCTTGAGGCCAATGCTGTTCAAAATGTTTATTTACAGCGCCTTGAAGATTTTCTACATTGTTATGTTACAATCAAAAACATTAATGTATTTTATTGGGATTTATGTGATAGACCAACACAAAGTGGCACATAATTGTGAAATGGAAGGAAAATTGTAAATGGTTTTCAAAATTTTTTACAAATAAATATCTGAAAAGTGTGGCGTGCATTTGTATTCAGCCCCCTAACTAAAATCTAGTGGAACTAATGCCTTCAGAAGTCACCTAATTAGTAAATAGAGTCCACCTGTGTGGAAGTTTATCGCAGCATAAAACACAGCTGTTCTGTGAAGCCCTTAGAGGATTGTTAGAGAACCTAAGGCTCCATTCAGACTAGCGCGTTTTTTGATGCATTTTGCAGAAATGCATGGGAATTTTTTAACATGGGTTCCTATGGAACATGTTCACATCAATGCCTTTTTTGTACCTTTGTGTTTTTGGAAAGGGTCAGGGACTTTTTTTATGCAAAATGCAGCGTTTTGCATGTAATAGAATTCAATGGACCAGCATCAAAAACGCAAGTGCAGCATTTTTTACAGCGTTTTTGCGGGTTTTTTTTTTTTTACACTGTATACAGTCTTAAAAAAAACGCAAAACGCCGCAAAAACACTGTAAAAACGCTGCACTTGCGTTTTTGATGCTGGTCCATTGAATTCTAAAAAAACGTGGCAAGCATCACAAAAAAAACCCCAAAAACGCTCAAAAGCAACATGCATAGATGTGAATCGAGCCTAAGTGGACAAACAGCATCTTAAAGGCCAAGAAACACATCAGACAGGTCAGGGATAAAGTTGGAGAAGTTTAAAGCAGGGTTAGATAATATAAAAAAAAAATGTAAAAAATATCCTAAGCTTTGAACATCTCACGGAGCACTGTTCAATCCATCATCCAAAAAAGGAAAGCGTATGGCACAACTGCAAACCTACCAAGATATGGCCATCCACCTAAATGGACAGGCCAGGCAAGGAAAGCATTAAACAAAGATGCAGCAAAAGGCCCGTGGTAACTCTGGAGGAGCTGCAGAGATCCACAGCTCAGGTGGGAGAATCTGTCCACAGGACAACTATTAGTCATGCATTTCACAAATCTGCCTTTTATGGAAGAGTGACAAAAAAAAGCCATTGTTTACAGAAAGCCATAAGAAGTCTCATTTGCAGTTTGCAAGAAGCCATATGGGGGACTCAGTAAACGTGGAAAAAAAGTGCTCTGGTCAGATGAGACCAAATTTGAACTTTTTGGCCTAAAAGCAAAATGCTATGTGGCAGAAAACTAACACAGCCCATCACCCTGAACACACCATCCCCACTGTGAAATATGGTGGTGGCAGCATCAAGTTGTGGGGATGTTTTCAGCAGGGACAGGGAAGCTGGTCAGAGTTGATGGGAAGATGGATGAAGCCAAATACAGGGCAATCTTAGAAGAAAACCGGTTAAGAGTCTGCAAAAGACCTGAGACTGGGGTGGAGGTTCGCCTTCCAGCAGGACAACAACGCTAAACATATAGCCAGAGCTACAATGGAATGGTTTAGTTCAGAGCATAGTCACGTGTTAGAATGGCCCAGTCAAAAGTCCAGACCTAAATCCAATTGAGAATCTGTGGCAAGACTAGAAAATTCACAGACATTCCCCATCCAAGCTAACAGAGCTTGAGCTATTTTGAAAAGAAGAATGGGCAGAAATTTCACTTTCTAGATGTGCAAAGCTGGTAGAGGACATACCCAAAAAGACTTGCAGCGAAAGGTGGTCCTACAAAAGTATTGACGCAGGGGGCTTAATATAAATGCATGCCACAGTTTTCACAGATTTGTAAAACATTTTGAAAACCATTGATCATTTTCCTTCCATTTCACAATTATGTGCCATTTCAGTGTTTGCTGATGATAGCAAATTACACAGGGAAATAACTTTGGTACAGGATATAATAGCATCATTACAGGAAGACATTTGACAAAATGGGGGGGGGGGGGGGGGGGGGGAGATATGTAAAGTTATGCACTTGGGGCCCAAAATAGACATAAGGAGGGGCGACCCTGGTGGAATTGTTGATGGTAAAGGATCTGGGGGTGCTTGTAGATCACAGACTTAGCTGCAGTTTGGCATTGTATGCTATTGCAAACAAAGCTAGCAAAACATTCAAGTATTAAAAAGAGCATACATTCAAAAGAAAAATCAATGCTGCTACCCCTTTACAAAACACTGGTTCAGCCTCATCTTGAAATCAGGTTTGATCTTCAATTCTCAGAAAAGACATTGAAACAGAAAAAGTTCAGCGAAGGGCAACAAAATTAGGTGGTGGAGGATCTCAGCTATGAGGATTGATTACATAAAAAAAGGTTATTTACTCTGGAGAAAAGGCACTACGGGGGATAAGAGTACATTGTACAAAAATATCAAGGGAGACTTCAGCAACCGTAATAAACGGTTAACTCTGACATCCCTGCAGAGGGTAAGCAGACATTTGAGGTTAGAAGAAAGGTGGTTTAACCTTAGATTGTGGAAAGGTTCTTTACTGTTAGAGCAGTACAAATCCCTCCCCCGGAAGTGGTATTGAGAGTGTTGGCACCTTCATGTTTTCATCAGGAAGCAGAATATACAAAGGCTATTGGAATTGTTAGAGAATAGAAATCACACACACTACTATCTCAACCTGAACCCCCCCCCCCCCCCCCCCCAAAATGCCACAGGACTTCAGAGTAGTCTATTACCCATACTGAAGTTCTAGCCACACCAAAAAACATGGGAGCCAGAAGAGAGAAAGAAGAGGGGGGGGGGGGGGGTGTGCAGGTCTGACAGGCTACCCAGATATTTGAAATACTCTGATCTCACCTCATATAGGACATCCTATTTCAACTCTTTAACTGAGGGCGTTATTCCAGAACTCATTTAACCACTTGCTTACTGGGCACTTGAACCCCCTTTCTGCACAGGCCACGTTTCAGCTCTCTCACACTTTGAATGGCAATTGCACGGGCATGCAACATTGTACCCAAATTACATTTTTTTTTTTTTTACAGAAATAAAGCTTTCTCTTGGTATTTAATTACCGCTAGGTTTATTTTTTGCTAAAAAAAAAAAAAACTGAAAAAAAATGAAAAAAGACCGCAAGATTTTTTTGGGGAAAAAAAAGTTTCATAATTTGTTATACAATTTTGAAAATGGGTAATTTCTCTCCTGCATTGATGAGCGCTGATAAGCTGCACTGGTGGGCACTGATATGCACCTGTAGGTGGCACTGGAGGGCACTGCATAGCAGCAGTGCCTCTCCCTGTTTGGGACCGATGTCCCTCTGTCAGAAGCCGGTGATAGTCTTTTTTTTTGGGGGGGGTGGGGGGGAGCTGATTACTAATCTGTTTACATCACGTGATCAGTTGACAGCTGATCAAGTGGTAAGGGGACAGGATCAGCCAACTCTCATTGATTCGGTGATCAGAGCGTGCAGACAGCTCATGCATGGGAGGACGTCTATTGATGCCCTCCCGGCAATTAAGGCCTGCACCATAGCCGTCATTCAGCTATAGCATGTTGGCAAGTAGTTTTATTTTGCTCACTGTCAAAACCTTAACCAAAATCCTAGTTGAAACAATTTCTAGGTGATGTTGCCCACAAGATCAGGTGGGATTTGTACCAGGAAATGAGAGACAAAACAATGCAGGCACTCTCTTTGATACATTGGGCTACACTCCATCTTCCTTCCTCCCTAATCCTGTCATCCAATAGCAAAAGGGCAGTTGATCAGCAAGAAATGACCCACCTGGCCTATAGACAAATGACAGCTGGGCAGGACATTAATCCTCCTCGAAATGCACCATGGGCCATGCTGTGGCGCAATCAGCACCTGGGTCCACAGGACACAGATGACTGATCAGTGTACTGGCCCCTGCCACTACCATGTGACCAATCCCAGCAGATCACGACAATTGTACACAATGAATGGCTTTGTGTTGATCTGATTGTACCATGTGATCACTGTGACCAGACAGGACGAATCACAGCCCATCTGTACCATGTGATAGCGGTGGCTTATCACAGCTAACCACAATAGTAAACACTGAACAAATTCATTTCAACCAGTAAAAATGGTTACTTATAACAGTGAAATTCACTTAAAAGAAAAAACACCTTGAAATGCCTCTTGCTAAATACCCTGGACTTTCTATTTTCCAAAATTTGGGGTTTTCTTATTTAGAAAAAGTAAAAAACCCACGAGTACCGATACTTTTTTTTTTAGTACTCGCCGATACCAATACCTACCGCAACTGTTTTGTTTTCACTTCAGCTGTCAGCAATGATACAAAGCATTGAAAAGTTATTAAATTGATTTTTGTTTTTAATTTTGCACTTTTTTCAATGTGAAATGTGTAAATATATGTTAATATATGTGCAAAAATATTCACTTACAAACCAAAAAAAAAAAGTTTTAATGTTATCGTTTAAAATAGACGTAAAAAAAAAAAAAAAAAAAGCAGGAAAATAATAATTAAATGGAGAGTAGAGGGAGGCTGATTAGAGTAAATAAATGATTAAAAAGGGGTTAAAACAGAGGAACATTTGTTCATCCTTTTGATCTGCAGATGAAGAAACAGAAAGATACAAAAAGAAACAATGTTTTTTTAATTTTAGTGTTTCAGTGGCTGAGCAATGTTAACATTGCCAGCTGCTTTTTTTTTCCACAGCTCCAATTTCCGGACGACTTTAACACTTTAGATGTCAACAGGGGAGACCCACTGACAGCTCAAAGAAACGAGCCTGAAAGTATCGGTTTCAGGTATCGGTGCATTTGCATGAGTACCGATACTTGTGAAAATACTCGGTATCGACACCGATACTAGTATCGGTGCAACCCTACAATAAAGACCATACCTGGAATTCAGCTTTAAACTTGTAGTGCTACAATTGTACGGTTTTCAAATTTTATCCCTTTCATTTTTCTCCTTAACCCTCTTATTTGGTATCCCTTTCGAACTATATAAGAAAAAATATATTCAATCATAAACAGGTAGTGCTGCTAAAATGTGCAATACATTGGGTAAGCCAATATGCAAGACAGATACAGATGAAAAGAAAAAAAGGGTCCTTTTAACACTGAAGAATGTGTACAATCAGAAAATCTAAAAAAGGTAAAAAAATAAATAAATATACAACTTTGGATTGCTAACAGTTAGATCTACGGTGATTTATATTAAAGACAGACATTCTGTCATCTTGGGCAGGCTAGGAAGAACACCCATGATTGACCAGAGCACAGTCTCATAGGAGACAGTCACATGCTCCCCCATAAGCACTGGAAGAGTGGACGACTAGTCAAACATCATTTTCTTCTACAACTTTCCTTTAGATTTACCAAAACCACATAATAAGAGGTCAGACCTAAACTCTTTCAATTTTGTATGCAATCAGGCAGGACTTTATACTACATAGTTGAAGGTATAGTCAAATGGTTGTATGGCCAGCCTAAGTCAGGTTCGATTCACATCTATGCATGTTGCTTTTGAGCATTTCTGCATTCTATTTTGGGGTGGTTGTCGCGTTTTTGAAACATGCGTTTTTACCGCGTTTTGCTTTTTTTTTTTTTTTCAGTGTTTTTTTAATACTGTATAGTGTTAAAAAAAAAAAAAACAATAAAAAAATTAAAAAAAAAAACGCAAAACGCGGTACTTGCATTTTTGGATGTGGGTCCATTGAATTCTATTACATGCAAAATGCTGCATTTTGCATGAAAAAAAGTCCCCGACCCTTTCCAAAAATGCATTGATGTGAACATGTTCCATAGGAACCCATGTTACAAAATTACCATGCATTTCTGCAAAATGGATCAAAAAACGCATTAGTGTGAATGGAGCCTCAGGGGGAACCATTTATACAGATGCTGTCACTTTCTAACTACATTGTAGGGTTGATTTACTAAAACAGAGTGCAAAATCTGGTGCAGCTGTGCATGACAGCCAATCAGCTTCTAACTTCAGCTTGTTTAATTAAGCTTTAATAAAATCCTGGAACACGATCAGTTTCTATGCAGAGCTGCAGCAAATTTTGCTCTCCAGTTTCAAGAAAAAAAAAAAAAAAAAAAATTAACCCCTATGTAAGAATTCTTCCATGGCCATTTACGAGCAGTGCTGGCTTATCTTTCCTCCAAAGACAGGGAGTTTTGTAAAACCGTCTTACAAATCCTGTATCTACAATTTTCTTTGCAAATCTGATCCATTTTGTTGAATAAACCAACAAACAAATACAGCAAACCCCCCCCCCCCCCACACACACACACATAATAACCTGAGACAAAGAATCCAGCTACAAAAAAACCAGAGAAAATGTAATTTAAGGCATTTTCTTTTTGATTTCACCTGAGCGCATTAGCTTTGTGATAAATGACAGCAGCTTTTTGGCAGTGTAACTGGAAATCTAATTTCCATGTCATCCAATTTATTAAAAGTTATACAAGGTGGTAATAAACCCAAAACTGCAAGAAATTGCAGCTTGCCAATCATTAGATGTGGTTGCTGCAATCATTTTGAGGATTTTTTTCCCCCAGTGATCTGGCCAGTAACTGTATTAGAGTGCCACCACTCTGGATGAATGAACACGGGGGGGCACCTTTGGACAGTTACATTGTCAATCTGAGGGGATTGAAACTCCCGCTAACACTTTATAAGCAGTTAGAGCAAAAAAAAAAAAAAAAAATCCTTTTGGGATAAAGGTTTCACATAAATAAAAGTTGATCCTTGCAAGTACCCCTGCTAGTAAGAGATGGCTTGTCTTATCTCTGTAACTGGCCAGCTCACCAGGTTAAAAAGGCAATAAAGCCTAAGAAAAAAAATAAAATAAATGAAAGCAGCCATCACATCTAAGCTATATTGCAGGTAAGCTGCACTATAATACAATATTTGGTGTTTAATACCACTTTAATCTTAACATTAAAGTATAACTTTACCATAAAATAAAAATTGTAAGCAGTAAGCTTTTTAATCACAGAACATACACACTAGGTTCTCAAACATCTTTTGAGTGTACACTGTACCATGCATGCACAGCTCAGCGTACAGTCTCGGCATGCCTTTATGCCAAGGTGAAAAAAAGTCATCCCGTCTGGCCAATCAACACATTTTAATATCCTGAACCTCAAAGACAACCAGGTGAAGATGATGGCACATCGCTGGAGGGGAGACGGTGTAGCAGACTTCAGTTTTGCTTGATCTATCATCAGACTTTGGTTCATATTATCTACCACTGAATGTTTTAAAGGATAAGTTCACTTTAAAAAAAATAAAAAATAAATAAATGCACATTTCTTTGCAGGTAAAAAAAAAAAAAAGTGCATTTTTTTGGACCCTGTAAAGCATTGCACTGGTGATCAACAGGTCGCTGGTGCCATGCAGGTCTCTGGCAAATCTCAGAAAATCTGTGTGCCTGTATGGGCATGGGTAACATGCTCCCAAAGGGGAACTTATCCTTTAAACTCCCTTAAATAAGCTTGACGCCACACCAAACTTAGGTGCTCAAAAGATCAAGTCACAATCAGAGTTGCATTTGCAGGTATCATTCTTACCACTCAGTTTGCTGAATAAAAATGTAAAGCACTTACTTAAAAAACACAGAACACTAGGTTTCATTGCAGTTCTGGGATGGTTACTAAACTAATAGTGTGAGCTAATACTGTTAAAAGAACAGTGTGCTTTAGCGATAGCACCCTAAAATACTGTGCCATATGGTTGAGTTCCACATGCCTGTTATTTGACTTGAAAACTGAAGACATAAATTGTCTGCAATTACTTACAGGTCCCCTTTTACAGCAGTCTGGTGTGATGTAGTAACATGCATTATGCTGGCATTAATGTAAAGTAGTCCATTCACTTGAAAGGGCTACCAATGCACCAGAACGGACAAAAACCATAAAATGTATACTACTGTGCAAAAGTTTTAGGCAGGTGTGAAGAAATGCTTGAAAGAATGCTTTCCAATATATATATTTTATTTTTATCAATTTACAAAATACAATGTAAGCCAACAGAAGAAAAATCTAAATCTAATCAATTTGGTGCGACTACCCTTTGCCTTCAAACCCACAATTTTTCTCGGTGTACACAGTTTTTGAAGGAACTCAGCAGGTAGGTTGTTCCAAAACAACAACTAATCACAGATCTTCTGTGGATGTAGGCTGCCTCAAATCCTTTGGTCTCTATGCAATCCCGGAAAGACTCGATGTTGAGACCAGGGCTCTGTGGGGGACAAACCAGGACTCCTTGTTCTTTATGCTGAAGATAGTTCAGTTTAAGGACATTGGCTGCATGAATGGGGTTGTCCTGCTGCAAAATACATTTTGGGCCAATTACACGCCTCTCTGATGATATGGCATGATGGATAAGTATCTGTCTGGTATTACATAAAGACAGAAGATTTGAGGCAGCCTACATCCACAGAAGATCTGTGGTTAGATCTCCAAGATGTTTGGAACAACCTACCTGTGAGATTCCTTCAAAAATTGTGTGCAGGTGTACCTAGAATTGAAGCAGTTTTGAAATCAAAGGGTGGTCAAACCAAATATTGATTTGGATTTATCTTCTGTTCATTTACTTTCCATTTTGTTAAATGATAAAAAAAAAAAAAAAAAAAAAAAAAAAAAAAAAAAACACCTTATAACACTATTTCTGAAAGCATTCCTAATTTACAGTTTTTTTTTTTTTTTTTTTGGCACACACCAGCCTAAAATGTTTGCACTGTACCTTTTTGTCCTGATGCAGTGCACAAGAATGCACAGTAGTGCATTAGTGTGTTGTGATGCACAGCAATGCAGGTGTTTTGGAATGCCATTCAAAATGGTATAAAGCCAGCCTAAAATAAATAGATTTTTCGTAAGGCAAGCAAGCCCTCACACCAGAATAAACTCAGATTCTAAAAATGCAGAAATGTACATTTGTAACTTCCCAAATGTTATCAACCACTTGTATCTTCCACTCCTTATTCAGTCAATGAGGGAAAAGAAACTTCTCTACACAGAACAGGAAAAGGATTTATATAAAACTCATGAAGCTTTTATGGGTATTTTCTTGCAATTCCAGACAAGTAACACAGTGCTTCCTCCTTTACATTAAAAATAAAAAATACTATACGATGCATGGTCCCAATATATTTAACAAGGTCTTTTGGCAAAAATTCGGAAAAAAAATGTGGCATAGGTCCAACATTTTCATAATCCCTCCCTTACTCAGAAAAAATTAACAGAACCAGGATTTATTAAAAAAAAAAAAAAATGATATATACTGATCTCATGAACAGGAAAAGGTCATGTAACACTTGAAAAATGAGGGTAAAAATCTTGGCTTTTAATTAACAAAAAGTTTTTTTTTTTTATTCCTTGTCCCCTCTGCATGAGGTCGGCCTGAAGGTTTGGATAGCGAATTTGTGACACTTCAGAAGTTAATGGCATCTAACCCAACTCCTGAAATTACACAAGTGTCTTTGCGTGGAGGCACCTGGTGGATGGGTGGGTGGAATTTTAACTGGGAATGGTGGTTACAGTCTGTGCTGGAATGCTGATCATCGCCTAGGCCCGGAGGAAAGTGTTGGGTAGAATGTGATCTGGCAGTGGGCACCTCCAGCTCAGCTAAGATCGTGTTCTGCTTAATCTTCAGAGTCATCATTGTTGGTGAGACTGGCCACTAGATCCTCTAATTTGGAGATTCGTTCCGCCTGGGACCTGATGTCCTCTCTCATTAAACGCAGCTCTTTCATCACCTCATCTAGCTTTCCATCATTTGGCTGAAAAGCAAAAGATGTTTTAGGACAGACTTTTACAATTTTAGGATACAAAAATGTATTGCACAAAATGAATCATACAATAAAAACAGCTCAGCTCCTTTTCCCTTCTACACAAAAGACAGAACTACACATACAAAACACATTATCACCAACTTACTATAAAAATAAAATACAATAAAACAAAAATTAAAATCATTCTGAACTCCCTTAGCAGCAATCTAATATTAATGGGACAGAGTTTAACAATCTTATGGCACAGGGGAAAAAACGTGACCCTTTCCATTACCAAGACTGTGAATGAAAGTTGACTGGTATAGCAGAGCTCAGAGCAGTCTGAGGGATGCATGCCACAGTGATGTGCTATGGCAATATAGTGCAAAAAAAAAAAAAAAAAAAAGGACACGGGCTGCCTCCAAAGAAAACATTTTCATGAAGGGTAAACAGAGAGGACTAATTAAAGTGTTTCTGAACATAGAACCCGACAGACCAAAATGTTGTGATGAAGGGCAGAATGGGAATATATGCTTTTATAACAACAAATTAGAGTTGAGCCCAAGAGCACTGTAAATGTCTCTAAGGCACCCTGGAATATGAATGTTCACTGTGTAAGTTTTTTTTTAAAAACCAAGAAGAAAAAAAATACCAAAGGATGCTCTTCTCAACAATGCAAGGACTACAGTGATGTGTGGATAAATGAGGCGTTGCATTTTCTATAAAATGGTCACAAAAAAGGAAAAAATGAGCGCACCATTGGAGGAATCCATTTAGGCAAATCTGTCATAATGTGGTAGTATGTGGTGCATAGCACATCATGACATTACCCAGCCGGGGGACCTTTTTTTTTTTCTTCTTCTTTTAAACGTGGTTTACTACTGCTAAGGACTCGAAATGCGCTGTTGTGTCCATGCATATGGT